>NW_007726159.1:753139-775450 GCF_000696425.1 Galeopterus variegatus
AGGATAACTGGTTGAAAGTGTATGAACATTTCAAAGACTTCTATTTATGAATCCAATCTGTTCTTTAAAATAGTTTTACCAATTTATACTTACACTAGAAGATTTTGAATTTTTTTTCTCTCATGGTACCAGTATGATACAGTATCATATTTTTTTCAGTTTGAGAAATGAAAATGTCATTCTTCTGTTTTAATTTCCATTTCGATGAACATTTTAGAATGTATTTATTAGCTACTTGTGTTTCTTTGGGGTGTGTGCCTTGTCTGCTCAAATCCTTCACCAAATTTCTGTTAAGATTTTTCTAACTCAATTTTAAGAGTTTTTAATGCATTAAGGACTTTAATCTTTGCATGCTAAATTTGTTCCTTATCAATATTAACTTTAAATTCAATTTGTGATGTTTTCCTTCATTTGCATGTTGAGAAAATAATTTTCTATCTAACATTAAATAAATTTTTTAAATAAATATTTTAGCCTTTTTTAAAAATACTATATAAAAATAAAATGAAGTATATAAACTTAAACTCATGTTTAATAACTAACAAAAATTTTTTAAATAAATATTTTAGCCTTTTTAAAAAATACTATATAAAAATAAAATGAAGTATATAAACTTAAACTCATGTTTAATAACTAACATTTTATTATTTAACTTACTTGGAAATGACTCAGACATTTTATAATTATCTATTATTGAATGTAACATAACTAAGATTTTTAAATTAATGAAAGGCTATTTTTTTAACTATGGCAAGTTTACTTATAAACATTTGACCCATTCATATTTGTTTAATTTACTAATTTTTAACAATTATATTTGAATTACTCATGGAAAATAAAGCTAGCCATTTAAGTTAATTTTTAAAAAAGAAAAAAGAGTAAGGCCAAACTAAATCTGTATCAACCAGCCTTAACTAAAGTCTTTGAGATATTGGACATAGGTACTCACCTCAAACTTCCTTCCAGCTATCCTGGGAAGATACAGCACCCAGGGAGGTCATGAAAGGCAGGGCCCATCAGGATTTATGAGTCAGGTATAGAGCCCAAGACAGAGAACAGAGCTACACTGATTATGTCTGAAAGATACGACTCCTTCCAGCATAGCCAGGAGGCAGAGCTGGGACAGGGAGGATGAGACCATTTGGGGACTGGTTTTGTCCTATAGCTGATGAACTATGCACTGTGGACACATATGTCCCCAGGCCTTCCCATGGCCACCTGCCTATACCTCAGAATTCAGATGCTTAGAACCAAAGATAAGCTAACAAGATGTTTGAAAGGCTTTGGGGAAAGCCTAGCAGCCAGTACTCACAGCTTTTGGCTCAGAGACAAATTAAGCAAGTACGAAAATATCACAGAAGGAACAATTTTATGACTTTAAAACATCTATCAGAGACAGTATACATCTGTTTTGAACAACTGACCTACTCAAAAATGTCTAAATATTAAATCTTGAAAATATTTTTATTTATTTTACCATCAATTTTTAAAACTAGCTTTATTTATTAAAGATTATTAAAGTCACATGAACTTGAAAAGCATTTAGGCTTATTTACTTAATTTATGAGAGTGCATTATTTATAAGACAATTTGGTACCATGCAGACAATACGCAAACACGTGTATAGATATAAACATATGTAGATGCACAGACAGAAACAGAAATCTTACGGTTTTATCTAAAATGTTCACCATGAGACAGATACAATATAAAACTCACTAGCTGAAAAAGGACAGTTGGAGTTAAATCATGTCTCTGTAGATGAAACAAGTTAGAGCTTATCTATCCCATGTAGCCAAATCCCTCACTGAGTTACAAAGAAAGCAAGGTAGCAAATTTACATCTCAAAGTACAAAGAAAAAAGGTAAGCTTTTTCAAGAAGAAGTTTGGGTGTGTCAGAGGAGACAAAGAAAGACTGAAAAATAAAAGTCAAGACAAAACGAAATCATAGAAATTCACCATAGGATTTTTTAAGGAGATACACAGATGATCCTGGATGAAAATTCAAAATTCTGTTCAAAATAACCAGTTGAATGCCAGAAAATCATATTTTGGAGACCATGTAGTGAGGTTGCTTTTAATGTGGTGTCTGTCCTGGGTTACTGAGCTAAGGGCTGAGTCTATGAATAAGTAGGGCCAAAACCATTCAATTCTTGGGGCTCCGAGAGGATGGCAACAGACCCAAAAAGAGATTGGATGGCTCGCCATGGCTGCGTTTCTCCTGAGGCCTCATTGTCTTTCACAAAAACGCCAAGAGAAGCATATAGAGGGAGAACATATTTAATAGAGGTTGGAGAAAAAGTTGTTCAGTCAACTAAATAGTTCCTGTGAGGAGTAGCAAAATCAAACAAAGAGAAATAGAGAGGCTTAAAAGAAAATTTACTCAAACAAAATCAAAGAGGTGCAAAGAAGCCCTCTCAGGAACAGAACTGAGGCCACCAGAGGTAGGAAAGGGGGAGAGAGAAGGAAGGCTAGCAAGAAATTGGCAAAGGGCCACAAAAAATGCTTACATTGTATAATGTTGAATATATTAATTATCCTGATTTGAGCATTGCATATTGCATAAAGGCATTTATATTCAACTCTGTACCCCACAGATACATACAATTAATTATGCTTCAATAAACAAACAAATATGTAAAAAAAAAAAAAAAAAAAAGAATTCGCCCTCTCAGGATCTAGAGTCAGTCAGTATGCTGCCGACAAATGGGCCTATTCATTTAGCTTAGGAGAGAAGTTAAACAAACAAAAATTTTTAAGTCTTTATAAACCAAAATTTTAAATCAAAAGTATATCTGAGGGCTGGTCCCATGGCTCACTCGGGAGAGTGCGGTGCTAGTAGCGCTGAGGCCACGGGTTCGGATCCTATATAGGGATGTCCGGTGCGCTCACTGTCTGAGTGTAGTGCGGACCACACCGTGCTGAGGGTTGTGATCCCCTTACCGGTCAAAAAAAAAAAAAAAAAGTATATCTGAACAACTGACTCAAAATCTGAACAAATAAGCACATGAGACTAAAGTCTCCAAAGAGAAAGCAAAAATGCATCCTCCCACCAAGATCCAGATAGTTTCCAGCAGCAGTTTACAGAAAACAAAGGTTGTCTATGGGGGTAGAAGGATCACAAATGTGTACCCAAAAAGATTGAGCCATACAAATGATTTAAAACACACATTTTAAACTAATTTTTATAAACATTCTTCTCCTGAGTTAAAAGAATTTTGTGATAGGTCTAAACTCTGTTTTAAATCCAATCTCTGCTCAAATGCTTTTATCTAGTTTTCTGAATGTTAACATTTTAAAAGAATTGATAACTCTTAAGGGACCGGTTCCCTGAGTAGTAATCAAACCCGGGCCTTGGGCCCCAGGCCCCAGAGTTGAAAGCATTGAATCCAAGTCACTACATTAACAGGCAGAAGTGGGTTTTTTTGCAGCCCAAGTAGGCAACTTGAGCACACAAAGGATTTTTAACTTTGTCTAAATCTAATTTCTGATCTTTAATCTTGCCAAGCAAGTTTTTAAGTCTAGCTCTTATATTAATCTTTTTATAGGTGCCTATAAGACAGCTACTTAAGTCAATAGCTCTCTAAAAAGTTTTCTTTTGAACACAGACAATTCAAAGAATCCATTATCTGGCCAGGGACAATTCAAGATCCCCCAGTGGTGCCCTAATTTCAATAGTGACTCAATCCAACAATGACCAGGAAGTAATTTTCCAGGTTTAGAGTAATAGGCAGCACCCATGATCCCCCAAAATTTACTCCCAGAGATAAGCTAAGATAGCAAAAACATTCTTGTTGCCACAGGTAGTTAAGGGTGGTGTGCCTCTAGTATCCTACAAATTTGTGGAAATGGGACAGTCAAGTTGGAAGACAGTTTGCAGTTTCTTACAAAAATAGACATAAACTTACCATATGACCCAGCAGTTTTTCTCCTTAGTAATTACTCAGATGAACTGAAATGTCCACACACAAAAACCTGCACATTAAAGTTTAATAGCAGCTTTATTCACAATTTCCTAAAACTTGGAAACAATCAAGATATTCTTCAATAGGTGAACGGATAAACAAACTATAGTATATTAATAACTGTGGTATATTCACACAATGAAATATTATTCAGCAGTTAAAATAAATAGCTATCAAGCCATGATCAGACATGGAGGAACCTTAAATGCATATTGCTAAGTGAAAGAAGCCAGTCTTAAAAGGCTACATATTGTATGATTCCAACTTTATAATATTTTGCAAAAGGCACAGCTATGGAGACAATAAAATGTGAATTGTCTTCCAGGGAATTGAGAAGAGGGAAGGAACAAGAGATGCACAGGGGATTTCTAGAACAGCAAAAGTATTTGGTATGATACTGTAATCATGTATACACATCATTATACATTTGTAAAAACCCACAGATAGGGCCAGCCTGGTGGCGCACTGGAGAGTGTGCCGCTTGGGAGCGCGGCGGCGCTCCTGCCGAGGGTTCGGATCCCATGTGGAGACCGGTTCCCACTCACTGGCTGAGCGCGGTGCGGGCGCAACACCGAGGGTTGCGATCCCATTACCAGTCAGTAAAAAAAACAAAAAGGAAAAAAAAAAACCCACAGATAAACAATACAGAGTTAACCCTAATGTAAAGTATGGACGTTAGTTAATACTATTGCATCAATATTGGCTCTTCAAGTCTAACAAACATACCACACTAATGAAAGATGTTAGTAACAGAGAAAACTAAGTAGGGGGTATGAAGGAGAAATGGTGGTAAATGAAGTATGGGGGAATTCTTGTACTTTCTGCTCAGTTTTTTTGATAAATGTAAATTGCTTTAAAAAATAAAGTCTGGGCCGGCCCGGTGGCGCACTGGAGAGTGCGCCGCTTGGGAGCATGGCGGCGCTCCGAGCCTACTGCAGCCTCAGCAAAATAGGAAAAAGGTGGGGAGGTAGAGATGGTGATGTGGCATGCTCCAGAATGAAAAAGACAGATACAGCCTCCCAGGAGACCTATGGCAGCTGTCGAGTATAGAAGGGAGTCTGAAAGATCCTTGGATCCTATACTACCCAAAGCAATGTACAGATTCAGTGCAATCCCTACCAAAATACCAATGACATTCTTCACAGAAATATAAAAAACAATACTGACATTCATATGGAACAGCAAAAGACCATGAAACGTCAGAACAAACCTGAGCAAAAAAAATAAAGGCAGAGGCATAACACCACCTGACTTCAAATTATAGTGCAAAGGTATTATAACCAAAACAGCATGGTACTAGCATAAAAACAAACTTGGACCAATGGAACAGTATAGAAAACCCAGAGATATCAACCCACACACAGCCTACAGATCTGTGACAAAGGCAACAAGAACATACATTGGGAAAAGACTGTCTCTTCAATAAATGGTGCTGGGAAAATTGGAAAATGAAACAATATGAATTATGTCACATTAAAATATTATGAAACAAAATAATGTCATATTCTATCCAGTTTATCTTTTGAGAAAGTATAATACAGTCAACTATAGCCTAACAACACTTTGGTCAGCGATGGACCACATATACAACAGTGGCTATACCGTATAGCCTAGGTGTGTAATAGGCTGTACCATCTAGGTTTGTGTGATGTTCCCAAAATGACTAAATTGCCTAACAACACATTTCTCATAAGGTATCCTTCCTTATTGTTAAGCAACACATGTCTTTGTACTTAACCTTCACCAAGAATCTGATGGGATAAATTAAATAGGAAGTAAGAATCCAGTTTAGGACTGAACAAATCAAGACCTGGATGAGATCAGGCCCCTCCCACATCACCACAGAGGCAGTTACATAAGCCCATAAAATCTGAAAATTCAGGGCTGGCCAATTAGCTCAGTTGGCAGAGCACAGTGTTGATATGTACCAAGGTCAAGCGGTCTATCTCCATACTGGCTAACAGCCAAAAAAAAAAAAAATTCAAATATGAATATAATTAAATTTCAAAACTAAATGAGTGAAAAATAACTAAAATTATATTTACTTAGAAATGACTAAGTTAAGTTTTCTGCCTCAGGCAAAATAAGAACCTAGAGACAAAAATTAAAGTGAATTATACAGAAAATAAAGGAATGGACACTTGAGAAGCTTCCAGAGCAATCTCTACCCTCCACCGAGGTTCTCAAACTTTAACTCCAAGAAAATGTGGCAATAACAGCTAATATGAAATGCGTATGAGGCTATGCTGGTGACCACTTAATCTTCATGTATCCTTTGCAAATCTAAAAGTGTTGGGGCCATCACTACTGGAGAGTGAGTGAGGCATGTAAGGAAATAAATCACTGCATGTGCAAGACCTAATGAGAAAACCTGGGAACTCATTATTTACTGATTTTAATAGTTTACAGATTGGGAACAAAGGTTTACTTCTACAGACAGTGATTTCAAAATTAGGGCTCTTTCAACTATCATACTCCTGAACTTTGGAATCTGATTAAATGTCTATCTAGATTTTCAGACCAATGCAAGCAGAGAAACCTTGCTTCAATACATTGTTTTCAATTTTCTTAAATTTAGTAAAAACTAGAAAAAATGTTCTGTTTTGTTTTTCTCATTTACATGTTGTCTAGGTGGCCCTTCTTGTGCAAGGAAATGATATAGGCTTGTTTTGGGTATGTTTTACTCAACATTAAGCATTTTTTTCTGATTCTGTTCAGTTTACAACATTTACAGCATATCAACTTGTGTTATTGAGCCATGGCTTGTTTGTCAGACACTGATGGGTTGTGTCATTTAACTGATAGGTATAACATTACCATACACAGTATTTCTGTGCATGTGAATAGAAAAATATTGGTAAACAATCAAATGTTAACTCTCATTTGTAATCTCATATCTTGACTTTGATCAAAAACTCACATCTGTGGCATAATGTCATGTACAAGGATTATATTTATACAGAAAAAAATTGGGGGAAATTATTTGAAATTGAAAATTTGGAAAACTTTTCCATTACTTGTTTCTATTGCATAACATGTTGTATAACATGCTAGGCAAAAAATCCTCACAAAACGTAAGGAAAACATGTCTGCCACAAAGATATATAGGTACTAAGAAAAATCTCTAGCTCCTTTATGAAAAATATATCACATTGCATAATAAAAGAACCAACTGTAAGAAAGAAAAATGGAGAGTGGGAAGACAGTGAAGAAAAATGTTGAGAGAGGAAGGAGGGAGTTGGAGAGAAAGAGATAAAGAAGCAAGAAAGAAAGGAGATCTAATTTATACTTTTGCTGTTAAATTGTACTCCTCAATATCAGTTGTTTTTATGTTGACTTATAATAAATGGCTTGGGGAAATGGTGAATTTATAAAAACCACTTCATGTGAAACAGTACTGTTTGCCCAGTTCATTTGAAATGATACTTATAACTAGACTTAAGAATAGTAAAATGGTAAATGGAAAGGGGAAAAGGCAAGCTAGTAAGTGCACTTTTCCATTTTGAAATTGGTCTTGAAATTTTTCTCTGCATTGAAAAATGGGACAATGTACAGTTTGGCTTCAATATCATCATTTCTCCAAATATATATTATATAGTAATAATATGATATATATAACATATATCATATATAATATGTAGTTATAAAAAATATATAAACTATATATGTTATATATAGTATATATACTATATTACATAGTATATGTAACATATATAGTTATAAAATATATATAACTATATTTTGGTATAACCATATTTCATTGTATCAATTAGCACTAGATACAAATCGAGCTATAGGAAATCTGAGGTTTTTGTTTGTTTGTTTTTTAAAGAGTCATCTTTTTTTCTTGTATAAGAGGAAGCATGAGGTCGACATCAGTGCAGTGGCTTACCTCCATCAGGGACCCTAATGGTCACACAATGGCTGCTAGAGCTTTAGGCACAGCACCAGCAACCAGAGCAAGAGGAAGTGGGTGGGGGGAAGTAGTGTTGTCTCACATGTTTCTTTTACCAGAAAATCAAGAAAATTCGTGGGAACTCTCCAGCTAGAGAAGTTGGAAGAACTGTCACGTTACCCAACCGACAGCGTCAGCAATAGTGTTCAAGAGCTATTTTTCATTCTTTGTCCTAAGATCCTCATTTTGAAATAAATCAAGGTCGAGAGCCCCATAATAAACAGTAAGGAACTTATTTCAAAAGAGCTAAATATTCTAGGAACTAGAGTAACCTTTAGGCTCCTACATTGTATTGCACTCATCAGTAGTATGCCAATAGTGCCTGCCATTGCACACCTCTTTCTATGAGAACTTGCTTGTCCTCAGCATCTGCATCTACCAGGGGTAGGCCCTCGGCACAAGGGCACAAGGGCATACACAGTTCCATGAATTGGTTGCTCTCTGTGACCTGATCAAAAAGATGAGTTGGTGGCTGGCCAGTTACTCACCTGGTAGAGCACAGTGCTGATAACACCAAGGTCAAGTGTTCAGATCCCTGTACCAGCTAGACACCAAAAAAAAAAAAAAAGTAAGTTGGGCTAGCAGATTCCTCTCTAGAGAAATAAAAAGGTAAAGCAGAGGCAGAAATAATCACAGTTGAGAGTGTGAAAGGGTTCCACACCATGGTAATGGACGTATGGTAAGCAATATTCATGTGCAAGAAAAGTTTTGATGGAGAAGAAGTTTATAGAGTAAATTATGAATGCTTAAAATGCATCATTTAAGTTTTTTTCTACATAATTCAAGAACTAGTAAGTTAAAAAAACAACAGGTCTAGTGATTTGCCTAAAGTAGTGGAAATATAGTAGTGCAAAGTTTCTAGAAATAGCTATTTATTTTATAACACAGGAAAATGAAAATGCTATCTATTCCATTGTTTGAATAAATGTTAGCTTACAATCATAAATTAGCAAAATAAACAGTGTTAAATTGCCACCAACTCATCTAGAAAATTAAACACAATTCTTTGCTGATTAACAAAGGAGTAGAAGTTCAGGACCCAGTGTATCATACAAACTTAACAAGTTCTGCAAGGTGGAAACTTAGAAATCTCTTTACAACAAAGAACACTGAAAGATTTTTTTTTTTTTCTGGGCCAAAGTAGCAGATTTTTTTCTAAGTGGAGAATAGTGCCAAAATTTGGCTCCATAAGTATATTGAATGTTTATCCTCTAGTTTTATTCAACTTATTTTTCATGTTTTATAATATTTCCACATGATCAGCCTTTTAGAAAATATCTTAGTATGGAAATAATTTTTTTTCTTCCCCACTGACTTCACGTACAGGTGTTGATGAGAATTCTTCTCTGGGGTAAAGTTCAAAACGTGGATTTAGAAATGTTGAAACCTATCTTCAAGGCTAACAAAAAAGTGAGCAGAGTCATTGAATCATATTAATGCTTCTTCCAGCACATTATTAGACAAGTCAGGTAAAACAAATTAATCAACAATATCATAGATTCTTGAATTGTGTATAGAAGAATTCCCCAGGTGTCTCTCTATTTATGGCTGTTACTGATTCTGGAACTTTTCTTTTTTATTTTTTTTCCGGTGGCTGGCCAGTCCAGGGATTCAACCCTTGACCTTGGTGTTATAATACCATGCTCTAACCAACTGCACTAACCAGCCAGCCCTATTTCTGTTTCTGGCTGAATATTCTAGTGAAGACAGGACCTCGCCACCAAGGCCCTAAACCCTATCTTAGAGAAATTTGGTAGAAAGAGTGATTCCATCGAATTCAGGAAAACTCATGGGCTTCACAGGACTCTATGCAGGCACCATGTCTGAGGTTATGTAGATTTTTAAATTATAGTTTATATTGGGAATGCCATGAGCTTGCTCCTGCCTCTGGAAACAGGCAAAGGCAGGATGACCTTTAGAGCTCAGCACCTGTGGCCAGGAAAGGTCACACACACAAACCAGGAAACTATTTTTGATAACTTGGATTTGGAAAGACTAGCTTAGCTCTCTGTGAGCTATTTAAAACTTGCCCTGGATTCTGAGGCAGCACTTTTGATTACATGTTTACAAGCAAGCCCTTAACGGGGTTCGTGGCCCTCCTCTCCACAGCCAGGACACCCAGTGCTATTCACCTTTCAAGAAGCCCAGCTATAGCCAAGTAATCTCCATAAATATCTATGGATGGAGGTGAGTGTAATTAACCCCGTTTTAGAGACCAGCTCCTTGTCTAGTGTCACCGGGAAAATCCACGTTAAACCTGCCTCCAAATCTTACACTTTTTCAACCTAGCCACAGCTCTCAGGATAATCCTGATGGATAGGAAATATGGTATTTGAAGAAATATGAGATATATCCTGAGGAGCATGACAAGATACTGGTTAAGTTCATAGACTCCAGAGCCAGACTGGCTATGACCTTTGGCACTTTGCTAAATGATCTTGTGCCTTCGTTTCCCCATTTTAAAATGGGACCGATAGTAATAAGCACCCCATACATTTCTTGTGAGAACATAATGAGTTTAATATTTGTAAAATGGTGAAAACAATTCCCTGGAATATTGTGAGTGCATCATGAGGATTAGCCACCGTTAGTGGCTAATCTCTTGCAAGGCAAGAGATCATGTCCTCCATAATGATTTATTTCCAAGTACCAATAGCAATTCAAAGAAAAAACAAAGAAAATTGACATTGCTCTTTTATGACACCATTAATCTATTTCTTTTATCTTGCTCTGGAATGGAGAGGTCTCTATCAATTATGAAACAGTGGGTGTGAAGATTTGTAACCACAAATATTAGATGTACAGAAGTCTGGAAATAACTTTTATTTCTCTATAACAAATTAATTTTACTCTCAAGCCCCAGTTTCCATCTGTGGTAGAAAATTCATTTTCGTGAGTTCAAGGAGTCACTTTCAGTTTAAAACTCAGTCTCTTAATGACCATCCCATCTCTCCTTTCTCTTTTGTCCCCTCTTCCCAGAGTAAAGTTCCTGAGATCTTATAAATTCCTGGGAGATTTCTATTATGCCTGTGGGAGAAGGAGGGTGTATCTTGGTACTGACCTCTCTCAGGTTTAACTGTGACTACAGAGGAGCTCAGTCTACCTGTCCTTGGGCATTGGCCTCTGTCTCCACTGCCTACAACATATGTGCTCAGTTGGTATAACGGAAAGCCTGTTGCCTTGGCATGTGTGGTCCACCCTGAAGACCCTGGTACAGGGTTCTATAACCCTAGCCCTGGGTTCCCCTGGTAGATCTTAATTCTTAGCTGAAAAGATTTGGGGGAGCAAGTTTGGTATGGATTGACTTGGGTCTCCCAAAGTCCATGTAACAGAAACTTAACTCCCACTGTGACTGTGTTAAGAGAGTGAGAAATCCTACTATGGTAATTGAAAGGTGTAGCCTTGGAGAGGTGATTAGATTGTGAGGACCGTGCCCATCACCGTTTCCATTGAAGCTATCTTTTGTTAGTGCCAGACTGGATTAGTCATCTATTGCTGCATAACATATTACCCCAACACCTAGTGATTTAAAACAACACATGTATTATCTCAGTTTCTGTTGGTCAGGGATTAAGGAGAAATTTAGCTGGGTGCTTCTGGCTCAGGTCTGTCATGAGGCTGAAATCAAGATGTCAGTCAGGGCTGCAGATATCTGAAAGTTTGGCTAGGGCTGGAGGATCTGCTTTTAAGTTCACTTATTTGGCTGTTGCCAGGAGGCCTCAGTCTTCCCTGACTATTAGTCAGAGGTCTCAGTCCCTTAAATGTGGGCTCTGTTGAGCTTCTGAAGACTCCCCAGGATGTGGCAGCTAGCTTCTCCCAGAGCAAGCAATCTGAGAAGGAGAACAAAGAAGACACCACATTGTCTTTAATGACCTAGCCTCAGAAGTCATACACCACCAGTTCTGCCATATTCTGTTGGTCACACTGATTGATACAAGTGGAAGGGGACTACACAAACATGTCAATACCAGGAGGTGAAGCCCAGTGGAGGACATCCTTGAGGCCACCTGTCACATACTCTGTCATGTTTCTCTCCATCCAGAATTCTACATGGGACGCAGAGCACAAGTCACTCTTCTTTCTAATCCCAAAACCCATTAGAGATGGTACAGGCTCTGAAGTTTACTGTCTGGGTTCTAATTCTGTTTCAACACTTTTTAACCATGTAAGTGTGGACAATTTACTTGGCATTTCTACCTCAAAGTCTTTGTGTATAAACAGAGAAAATAATTACTATTACAGAGTTTTGTTGAGAGAATTACATGAGAAAATTCATGCAATGCACTTAGAACAGTATGGCATAAATAACCATGTAAGTGTGGACAATTTACTTGGCATTTCTACCTCAAAGTCTTTGTGTATAAACAAAGAAAATAATTACTATTACAGAGTTTTGTTGAGAGAATTACATGAGAAAATTCATGCAATGCACTTAGAACAGTATGGCATAACGTTATCTCTCAGTAAATATCATCATTGTCATCATTATCATCATTATTGAGAATGACAAGGGAAAATGGTGTTGGTCTGGTTAAGGCAACCAAAATGGAGCCAGGAGGTCATCTCAGCTTGAGCTTCAGGCACGTCAGCTGAGAACACTCTGAAACTTTGCACTCAGCTGCATCACAGAGGTCACAAATTTCAGGAGGAACAACTACCAACGAATCTGCTGACTGCTATTTTCTGCTGCTTCCTGCCAAACTGGAAGGTCTTGACAAAAGCCTACCTCAAAGAACTGTCACAACCAATCCCTTATAGACAAGACTGAGTAAAATATGCTAGCATCAGTCACAACTTTTGACAAACAACTTTTGTAATTGCCCCCTCCTTTTTGCTGTCCCTTTCCTTTAAATGCCCACATTCCTCTTTGTTCCCTGGAGCATATTTTCAAAGCCCCTTGAATCTGTGTCTCAAGGCTGCAGTCCGAATGAGCTCTCAAATAAATGTTTTCATTTAAATCTCAACCAGGTGGTCATTTTCCTTTGGCTGGCAATTCTCACAAAGACCTCAATCTGGAAAGGGGAGAACAGGCAAGCAGGGAGCAATGCCTCACATTGTATGTGAGCTCTCCGGCTCTTCTTTCCAAATCCTCCCCAAATATTTTTGGTTGTTGGGTTTCTGTTTTAGTTTGGGTTCTTAAATTTCCTTACCTTGTAACTTAAAACTGCTCTTTTATCTTTATCCTACAGCCCCACACTCCATAATTGTTATGGTATGCTCTTTGCATTAAGTCCACCAACTTTGGTTCTTAGTGATTAAAGCCAAGATTTAGTAATTCAGAGAGCACATTTCTTTCCCAAGCACCTGGCTTTTGGAGTTTTCAATACCCCATTTTAGAACCCAAAGCCAGTAACAGCAGTAATAGTTAATGCTCACTAAGAAGCAAGTACTAACACTAGTGCTTTATACACTGATTCATTCAATCATCAAAACAGCTGCATGACATAGTGTGGCATATTAAGAAATGTATATTTGTTCTCTGTCTCAGTTCCTGGAACATAGCTACGAAAAACCCTTGTAATTGGACATAGAAGGATAGGAGTAACTTTTGTTATAAAATTTGGTATTAGTCCCTGGTTCCTGACACAAAAGATAGGGGTGATAGGAGTATCTTTTGTTACAATATTTGGTCTATGGTCAGTTTCCAGCTACCAACCCAATGTCACTAGACTTGGAGTTGGGAAGATGTATACAATCATAAGTACAAGCCCACTCCAGCATATCACTGAAGAAGTACACTTTTATTACTATGATGGCTGTAAAACTTATAAAGCATGAAGGAGAAAGAAAAAAATATTTGTAATAAAAATTTTTTAACTACTTTATTTATCTATGTTCAGTTAATACCCTCCTCAGTTTCATCTAAGTACTGTTGTCATTAAGTACCAGGAAAAGAAAAGTGTGGCTTGAATCACAATTTTATGTAAAAGACTAATATGTTTTAATTGTAAAACAGTGTTACAGGAACTCAGTGGTATGATGTGGCTTCCAAAGCAGTTAGAGAAGTTTGGTATCTAGAATTAAAGAGATGATCATCTTGCTCTATGATTATTCCCATTTATAATTTAAATAGCTGCCAGATATTGTGAATTCGGAACTGTGAGATTGAATCTGTGAAAATGAGAATAATAACAAACCTAAATTATGAGAATCAAATATCACCATATAATTATGGCATTTCAGTAGAAAATTGATACAAGTCTTATTTTAAATTGAATACATAGACACACAATACACTGTTTCTCCAAGGCATCTGACAATTTTTTTACATGTACACATACACAAAAATAGGTGAATATCCCAATATATCAGCTTCCATCCAGGAAAAGAAAAAGTCCACTGGGCAAATGGTATTGCCCTCATCTTTAAATTAGTACCAGTAGAAACATTCAGGAAAACTGAAAAGAATAATTTTTTGGTATAATTATTTCCTTTTCATTGAGCATAACTTACAAATTTAATAGGAAAAGTACAGGAAAAATAATTTAATAAGGTGAATACTAGCAACTCTTCTAATGAAACATGCACACAGATCAATTTAAAGAGATACATAGGGTTTAAAACACTATGGACCTACAATAGACTAAGTATGAATTTAGGCACACTTATACAGTATCTCATTCAGAAAAAAAAGTACAAATAGTGTTTTATCATTATTGAGTTACCCTAAGCTTAATCTTTATTTGGAATTTGGGTAATCCTTAAAATTTTGTGCTCTTTTTTATAGCTTTTTGCTCTGGTAGCTATTCAACAGCCACATCAGGGAAAGAAGCATTTGATAGCAATTCTAAATCAATGATTTCCAAACAACAAAATGAAATATAATTTAAAGAATACTGAAAGTAAATAACACAGGTATCCCTATAGAGAAAATATTATAGATAGTAAAATGTAGACATGATCATCAGAATCAAAACCATTGTTCAGATATGAAACCCCATAAAAGGTTCCTGCATATTTTTCTGATGATACAGAAAACAGTGTCTGGATTAATGACCTGAAACAATGGAGCCACCTCTGAATTTGTTGAGTATAACTGAATAAAAGGAGATGATTTCAGAGGGCATCAGTCAAGATTTTGGTTAAATGAAAGGCCCAATCCTGAGTCATCAAACCCCATGTACAAAAGTACTTCAAAAAGATTGTGGAAAAATAGAATTAAAAGACAATATGCATCTTTTCATGAACTTTTTTAAATGCCCTTGCATGTGTCGGGATATGACCACTTGCTGCCCTAGCCAGTAGGAGGTGGTTAAGGAGATTTCCTTCAGGGCAACACAAGTGATCAAATCTCAGACTAGAAAAAGTTCATGTTGTAAATGCACAAAGTATCATCCAGCTGTGTTAGAGTCAGAATGTAGCCGCTTAATGGTATGATTTAAGGGGTGCATGGGAGGGGATTAAAAACATTGACATTTTCCTCAGCTGTTTCTGAGTTTTGTTACTTCCCCTCCCTCAAAATACCTTCACTGCTGTTGTCAATATTTCAACCACTAATTTCAAACCACACAATTAAGGATTCATCCTTCTGCTCTTGATTCATTCTGTGTTTAGGCATTTTCTCTTAATTCTTAAATACCAGGATTAAAGGTAAACCTATTGCTTGGTGCATTAGTCAAACAACTGAGAATAAAGGAGCAACAGGAATGGGCATAAGATAACTAAACTGGGCACACAAGACAAATGTTAGCCAGTTCTCCATTTTAATTAAGGCTAGTTTTGCCTCTTTTAAAATGCAAATGTATGTCAGGTAATAATCATAATTATAAAAATTCATCTTTATTGAATATTCACTATGAGCCAGACACTGCTAAGTGCTTTGCTGACATTCCTCATTTATTTATTCAACTGCTAAGTGCCAAATGCTATTCTTGGTACATGGGTTATAGCAATGAAGAAAGCAGATAATATTCCTGCTTTCATGGAGTGCACATACCAGTGGGGGAAGCCAAACAAACTGATCAAGAATATATCAAGGGGTGTTAAGGGCTGTGCTGAATAATACAGCAGGAAAAGACTGACGTTTTGGTATGGGAGTTCTCACAGCACCATTTAAGTTGCCTACTCCACTTTCCACCTAATTAAAAAGACATGCAGAGTGCTAGTTTATGAATAATCCATTAATGGTTTTTAAACCTGTATGCATGACTAGCTGCTTAACTGTTCAAACAGACCATCCTTCCTAAAGACCAGTAATGATCTTTGTCCAACTACTGCTAGAGCTGTCTTCTCTCTCTGTAATGAGGAATTGTTTTGACATATCAGACTTGAGAGTTCTTATTAAGGGACTACCAAGTAAGATGCAAAACAACAAACTGAAAAATTAGGACTTAGATAACATTATTCTTTAATGATTTCATGGTGGACTGAGTAGGCAAAAGAGTTCTATACACAGATGTTCTGAGTATCCATCAGGTCGTTATGGTAGCATCATCTTTTTTAAGGAGAGGAAGACTTATATAAAGTCTTTCCTTATATGGTCTAGGTTTCCTGGGTTCCTGGTATTTCCATTTCAGTTTCCTTATCAATAAGAAGGAAGTCCAAATCTGCAAAAGGGAATCAGTTTGTCAAGATCATTATTTAATTCAATAATCAATGAATATTATCATCAAATCCATAAATGAAGATGTGAGAACATCATGGATTGGGAATAATGAAAGCATCTGGCACTCTTGACTTGCAATGCAGCTCAGCTACACCAAAACAAATACACTGGTCAAAGTGGTGCTTTAAAAGAAGGTTATCCAAGAAATATCTCTATCAAGCCATGTTATGGGAATTACATAATGTAGAAGGTATATTTGGAAAGACTCTCTAGAGATAGAAGCATTTTATTGATTCAAAATGGATATAGCTCTCCCTTGAATAACTAAGGATATTAAATTCCACTTTTCACTGAATTTTAATGTAATAGATGCCCCTTTTCTGCACCCTATATAAACTTTAAATATATCCATTATTGCACTCATTTTATTTTTGGATATTCTTTTACCGTTCTTAATATATTTCCAACATTTTTAGGGTTGACTCTATTATTTTCATTTCTGTAAACTTAGTCCACGATTTAGTTTCTGACATAGCAGGTACACCCTATATAAACTTTAAATATATCCATTATTGCACTCATTTTATTTTTGGATATTCTTTTGCCGTTCTTAATATATTTTCAACATTTTTAGGGTTGACTCTATTATTTTCATTTCTGTAAACTTAGTCCACGATTTAGTTTCTGACATAGCAGGTAAATCAAAAAACCTTCATTCGGGCCGGCCCGGTGGCGCACTGCTACAGTGCGTCGCTTGGGAGCGCGGTGGCGCTCCCGCCAAGGGTTTGGATCCCACATACAGACTGGCCGCTCACTGGCTGAGCGAGGGGCGGGTGCAGCACCGAGGGTTGCGATCCCGTTGCCGGTCCCGGTCCGGTACGGGCGCGACACTGAGGGTTGCGATCCGTTGCCGGACACGAAAAAAGACAAAAAGGAAAAAAAAAAAAACCTTCATTGAATAAATGAATATGCAAGCATGAATATTTTCTAAGTTTTATTGACCATGTGGTTTAGTTATAATTATAGGGGAAAAGCACAAAGAAAACTGCTGAAAATGGAGGAAAAAAGATAGAGAGAAGAGGAGGGAGAAAAAGAGCAAGACAGAAGAACAGAAGAATAGGAGAAGGGAAGGGAGAAGAACCATAACAGAGCAGTCTTTACAAAATGATCAGCAGTAAAAGTAGGTCACGTAGATGAAGACAGCTGATTCAGACAGCACAGATGAGTATGGCATTTTATCAACTTGTCAAACTGACGAGTTGACGTATGAAATATGAAATAGCAGTGCTTGTAATCACCAACTTGAGGGAGGTCTGCAGAGATAAAATGTGCTAATAATGAAAGTCATTGTGTATTACATAGGTGCATGTGAAGACAGGCTTAAAGAGTATTTTAGCAGTGGAAAATAAGACATTCTAAAGCAAATTTTTTTTTAATCTTTAGAAGTAGAGTTAGGCCCTAAAATACAGAATATCCTTGGGGATGCATTTGCTCTGAAGCTCAACAGTTCCAGTTTGTCTGTGATAGCACCAACATATTGGCCCCTCATAAAATAATAAGAATTTTCTGCATGGAGAAGTTAAAATGACAACATATAGTTCAAATATTTTAATAGCCGCACTGAGTTCATTTTTTAAAAGTCTATGAGTTATTTTTGTTCTCTTTTTAATGCCCCTATATGAATAGTCCCATTCTTATTTAAAGTTTCACATCTTATTTATCATTCACATCCAATAATGATATTGATGCTGGCTGCTCCTGAACACTCTTATACATTGTCCTTCTACACTTTTGTACAAGATCACTGTCTGTAAAGAATTTGGAAACAAAGTTATCTCAAAACTGTATCTCCACAATACTTAATAAATGGAACCAAAAAAAAAAAAAAAAAAGCTAAACCAAACAGTAAAATGAGGGCCACCTAGTATCACATTCTTAACAAAAATGGTGAGAAGAAAACAAAATGCAAAATTCTGCAGCAAAATTGGGCAGGGCAGTGTGATAAGCCTCCTAACCTCCTGTGCTGATCACCTTCTATTCACCATGCTGGTAAAGGAGGAATGCCTCACCCTCAGTAGTAAGAGATGGTTGAACACGTGACATCAACACTGGACACATGAGAATGACACCAGTTATTCACATAGACTCACACCCCAGGGAAGAGGACACTGCTTGGCAAGCAGGGAGGGCCACATGGGGGTTGCACTCAGGAGCAGAGTGAACCAGCAAGGGCTGTGGGAGTCAGGCTTTGTAGTAACAAGAGGGTGGGGTGGCTTCTCATTCCCACTGGAAGATGTGATTGGCTTGTTTGAATAATTTTGCAGGCTGACATGGAGCTAAAAGCCATTAGGTTGAGGACAGAGTGTGATGCAGCTGGTCTAGCTGAGAGGGGAACTGGCCAGGTGGAGAGCCTCTCCCGGTCGGTGGGGGACATATCTGGCTGGGGCAGGGGGACTCACAGGCCTTTAGGATCTTGTGAGGCTCGAAGATGTCACAGCAGCACTTGAAATGTTAGGACTTTCTGCTACAAACTGTTGAGCCAAATTCTTGAGAATTCTCTCTAATACTCCAATAAACAGCTTTTGGAGTAAAACTAAGTGACTCATCTTATTTTGTCATAGAAATGAGCTATGGGAGAAACTGGTTCAACAGGGAAAGTGACCTTGAGATGGACTCTCACTCTCAGTCATGCTAAATTGCAGAACTGATCTAAAGACGGACTCTCACTCTCAGTCGTGCTAAATTGCAGAACTGATCTAAAGACTGAGGTACTCACTTTTTACAATTATTTCATGAGCACCAAAGGAGGGAGTGAACTTCTGGCAGAAACAGTGCTATGTGTTCAGCACACCCATCTAATTTCTCTCCTGAGCACACATTTTCTCTGTATCTCCAAGCTACTTTGCAATCATACTGGGGCCATGAAACTGAGTTTCAGTCAATGGGATGTGGGCAAAAGTTACAAATGCTGCTTCCAGACCCCTTGGGGTCCTCCATTTTCTCTTCCCTTTCCATAGTGACACTGGAGGCCACATGTTGAAGATGGCAACCTCACAAAATAGAAGGAATTTAGTCCCTGAATGACTATGGCTCTTTTACCCACAATATCCTCACTGGACTACAATAGAGGCGAACTATAGTAAACTTTTGTTGTGTTAAATCTCCAAGGTTAGAGAATTACTTGTTACAGCAGATAGCTTACCCTAATAGACAACCCCAGTACAGAACATTAAGAAAACTTCAGATATGACAGGGGAGCCTACATATTGTTACAAATATTAGTCACCATTTCCTCTAAGCGATCTCTTCCTCTTACCATGCCCTGTACTATAGAAAATGTCTTTAAATTGTGTCACAGAAAAGAAAGTCAGCTCCTCTTAGGCACGGTGGAAACAGAATCAAGACATAAATATATTAGAGCAAGCTTAAGCTCTGGACAACACCCCCCAAGCAAAAATAAGGTGAAAATAAATGAGAAGACAATCTACTATGTTAATAAAGAAAGAAAGAGCTAAGAACAGCATCATATGAAACCAACGGAAGGAGAAGAAATGGGAGATCATAAGATCTCAGTTGAGGACCAAAACAGCATCATTACAGATATAACAAATAAATTAGAAACATAATGAACAGACATGAAAATTGAATTGCTGAGATAGAAAAAATGTTTGAGATAATCACCAATAAAATCAACCACCAGATAAAAATATCTGAGAGAGGGGTGGATACTGAAACAATCAAATACAAGTAGCATGGGAGCACAGATATCCACAATTCAATGGAAGCCATCCTGAAACTAGTGAATTTAACTCATGCAATAGTAAAAGCTTCCAAAGAATCACTACCAAAAAATAATCCTCAAATAAAGAATGATTCCAGCAGACCAAGCATTCATATAAACTTGAAAGAAAATTTCATACAGAGTAATCAACACTAACTAAACCACACCTTAGTAAAATAATATTTTAAAAATAAAGAAAACAGAAGGAAGAGGGGGGGAAAGAGGGAGATAGAGAAAAAAGGAGCAGGGGGCAGAGAAAAGAGGAAGGAAGGGAAGGGAAGGGAAAGAAGGCATTCTCCAGACATCAGAGAGAAAAAGAAAATCCCCTGTAAAGGAGAAAAACTTGAGACATCACTACTTTCTCACAGCATGAGCCAATCCAAAACACAGTGGAAAAATACATAAAGAAAATATCTACAGGAGGAAACACACATATCTCAAGAAGATTATATCCAATCAAGATGTCAGAACATCAAACAAACTTTTTCAAATCTGAGAAAACTCCAGGGATAAGAGAGTACTTCAGCAAATTCATGGAAAAATAGAATTAAGAGATAATACAAATTTTTTTAAATAACAAAGACAATGATTTAATTCACCAAACAAATATCATTGTGTGTTCAATAATGAAAGGTTTTGTTTTAGTGCTTGAAATATATCAGTAAAAAATAAAAATGATTATATAAATATGTACATATGTACGTAGTAAGATGCATAAAATATGTTGTAAGTGAAAAGAAAAATTTCTAGTAGTAAATATAGCACCAGTACACCATTCTAGATGTGTAACTAGATGTGAAGTTTGTATCAAATGCAGAAAGGTACAAATAACAGTAATCCCTCCATGTTATAGGACTCATGGGTTCTTACTGGGAGAGAAAAAAGCAAAAAGATAAAAACAAATTGCTGAATTCAGAAATGGAAAATCCATAGAAAGGACTGGAGATGGTCATGAAATTCACGTAAATATGGAATAAATACTAATTTAGTCTGGTCAAAAAATAATGGCACATAAAACAATATAAGTAATATACAAATTGACAGTACACAAAAAAGTTCAACTAACCAGTGGGTTAGGAGGCAACAATGTGAAAGCAGGTACTGGAAATTAGGATTCCATGGTGTCTAGGCCCAGGTCTGAATTCTGGTTTTTAAGCTTCGTTAGTGATGTGGCCCTAGGCAAGGTCTTCAATCAATACTGTATAAAATGGAAAGAAATTTTTAAGAATGATTTCAGCTTAATTATGCTTTTTGTCATCTCTTGTTTTAAGCTTAGAAAAATCATATGCCATCAATTCTATTTCTCAAGCTCAAATAAATTTAAATTTAATATTCCTTATTTAGAATATGATTTCATTAAAAATTGCTTCCACCAATTTATAGATCTATGCTTACATCTATGAATATATGCAGAAAGATTTCTGGACAATGGGATTAGCAGTAATTTTTTAAAAATTTTTTTTCATTTTTTTTGTATTGCTTAACTCCTTTGTATTGATCCTGTGTCATTAAAATAAAAATAATATTACTTAGGAGCAAGAAAACTTGTTTCTTGCACTGCTTACATTGTGTAACTTTAATGTTATATCCTTAGGTATATTTACTGCTAAAATATTAAAGTATTTCATACAATTGAACACCATGTTCTTGGCTTATCGTCAGTATATCTTTTGGTCCAGTTCTCTACCCTAGTAGAGTCTGCAGGAGCTTTTTAGCATATTTGATTTTGTCTTATAAAAATCTTTTTAAAAGTTCTTTATTAGAAAAGTAATGGAAACCCTTAGAAAATTTCCAAGAAAAAGTATCAAGAGAAAAGCAAATCCTCTCATTGACAATCACCTATTCCCATTTTTCTCGCAATAATTTCTTACAATATAATTTCAGAAGTTTTCTAGACATTTGCAAGTGTGCACACATGTGTGTAGAAAACATATCCCTATTCACTAATGATTTTTTACATATATAAGATTCCACATACTGCTGCCTTAAGTCAAGTTTCCTGAGAAATAGACCTGAGATGAGGATTTGCATGCATATAGTTTACAGGGAGTCATCTCAAGAGAAA
>NW_007726159.1:776450-797588 GCF_000696425.1 Galeopterus variegatus
GGGCGCGACACTGAGGGTTGCGATCCGTTGCCGGACACGAAAAAAGACAAAAAGGAAAAAAAAAAAAACCTTCATTGAATAAATGAATATGCAAGCATGAATATTTTCTAAGTTTTATTGACCATGTGGTTTAGTTATAATTATAGGGGAAAAGCACAAAGAAAACTGCTGAAAATGGAGGAAAAAAGATAGAGAGAAGAGGAGGGAGAAAAAGAGCAAGACAGAAGAACAGAAGAATAGGAGAAGGGAAGGGAGAAGAACCATAACAGAGCAGTCTTTACAAAATGATCAGCAGTAAAAGTAGGTCACGTAGATGAAGACAGCTGATTCAGACAGCACAGATGAGTATGGCATTTTATCAACTTGTCAAACTGACGAGTTGACGTATGAAATATGAAATAGCAGTGCTTGTAATCACCAACTTGAGGGAGGTCTGCAGAGATAAAATGTGCTAATAATGAAAGTCATTGTGTATTACATAGGTGCATGTGAAGACAGGCTTAAAGAGTATTTTAGCAGTGGAAAATAAGACATTCTAAAGCAAATTTTTTTTTAATCTTTAGAAGTAGAGTTAGGCCCTAAAATACAGAATATCCTTGGGGATGCATTTGCTCTGAAGCTCAACAGTTCCAGTTTGTCTGTGATAGCACCAACATATTGGCCCCTCATAAAATAATAAGAATTTTCTGCATGGAGAAGTTAAAATGACAACATATAGTTCAAATATTTTAATAGCCGCACTGAGTTCATTTTTTAAAAGTCTATGAGTTATTTTTGTTCTCTTTTTAATGCCCCTATATGAATAGTCCCATTCTTATTTAAAGTTTCACATCTTATTTATCATTCACATCCAATAATGATATTGATGCTGGCTGCTCCTGAACACTCTTATACATTGTCCTTCTACACTTTTGTACAAGATCACTGTCTGTAAAGAATTTGGAAACAAAGTCATTTTTTAAAAGTCTATGAGTTATTTTTGTTCTCTCTTTAATGCCCCTATATGAATAGTCCCATTCTTATTTAAAGTTTCACATCTTATTTATCATTCACATCCAATAATGATATTGATGCTGGCTGCTCCTGAACACTCTTATACATTGTCCTTCTACACTTTTGTACAAGATCACTGTCTGTAAAGAATTTGGAAACAAAGTTATCTCAAAACTGTATCTCCACAATACTTAAAAAAAGGAACCAAAAAAAAAAAAAAAAAAAGCTAAACCAAACAGTAAAATGAGGGCCACCTAGTATCACATTCTTAACAAAAATGGTGAGAAGAAAACAAAATGCAAAATTCTGCAGCAAAATTGGGCAGGGCAGTGTGATAAGCCTCCTAACCTCCTGTGCTGATCACCTTCTATTCACCATGCTGGTAAAGGAGGAATGCCTCACCCTCAGTAGTAAGAGATGGTTGAACACGTGACATCAACACTGGACACATGAGAATGACACCAGTTATTCACATAGACTCACACCCCAGGGAAGAGGACACTGCTTGGCAAGCAGGGAGGGCCACATGGGGGTTGCACTCAGGAGCAGAGTGAACCAGCAAGGGCTGTGGGAGTCAGGCTTTGTAGTAACAAGAGGGTGGGGTGGCTTCTCATTCCCACTGGAAGATGTGATTGGCTTGTTTGAATAATTTTGCAGGCTGACATGGAGCTAAAAGCCATTAGGTTGAGGACAGAGTGTGATGCAGCTGGTCTAGCTGAGAGGGGAACTGGCCAGGTGGAGAGCCTCTCCCGGTCGGTGGGGGACATATCTGGCTGGGGCAGGGGGACTCACAGGCCTTTAGGATCTTGTGAGGCTCGAAGATGTCACAGCAGCACTTGAAATGTTAGGACTTTCTGCTACAAACTGTTGAGCCAAATTCTTGAGAATTCTCTCTAATACTCCAATAAACAGCTTTTGGAGTAAAACTAAGTGACTCATCTTATTTTGTCATAGAAATGAGCTATGGGAGAAACTGGTTCAACAGGGAAAGTGACCTTGAGATGGACTCTCACTCTCAGTCATGCTAAATTGCAGAACTGATCTAAAGACGGACTCTCACTCTCAGTCGTGCTAAATTGCAGAACTGATCTAAAGACTGAGGTACTCACTTTTTACAATTATTTCATGAGCACCAAAGGAGGGAGTGAACTTCTGGCAGAAACAGTGCTATGTGTTCAGCACACCCATCTAATTTCTCTCCTGAGCACACATTTTCTCTGTATCTCCAAGCTACTTTGCAATCATACTGGGGCCATGAAACTGAGTTTCAGTCAATGGGATGTGGGCAAAAGTTACAAATGCTGCTTCCAGACCCCTTGGGGTCCTCCATTTTCTCTTCCCTTTCCATAGTGACACTGGAGGCCACATGTTGAAGATGGCAACCTCACAAAATAGAAGGAATTTAGTCCCTGAATGACTATGGCTCTTTTACCCACAATATCCTCACTGGACTACAATAGAGGCGAACTATAGTAAACTTTTGTTGTGTTAAATCTCCAAGGTTAGAGAATTACTTGTTACAGCAGATAGCTTACCCTAATAGACAACCCCAGTACAGAACATTAAGAAAACTTCAGATATGACAGGGGAGCCTACATATTGTTACAAATATTAGTCACCATTTCCTCTAAGCGATCTCTTCCTCTTACCATGCCCTGTACTATAGAAAATGTCTTTAAATTGTGTCACAGAAAAGAAAGTCAGCTCCTCTTAGGCACGGTGGAAACAGAATCAAGACATAAATATATTAGAGCAAGCTTAAGCTCTGGACAACACCCCCCAAGCAAAAATAAGGTGAAAATAAATGAGAAGACAATCTACTATGTTAATAAAGAAAGAAAGAGCTAAGAACAGCATCATATGAAACCAACGGAAGGAGAAGAAATGGGAGATCATAAGATCTCAGTTGAGGACCAAAACAGCATCATTACAGATATAACAAATAAATTAGAAACATAATGAACAGACATGAAAATTGAATTGCTGAGATAGAAAAAATGTTTGAGATAATCACCAATAAAATCAACCACCAGATAAAAATATCTGAGAGAGGGGTGGATACTGAAACAATCAAATACAAGTAGCATGGGAGCACAGATATCCACAATTCAATGGAAGCCATCCTGAAACTAGTGAATTTAACTCATGCAATAGTAAAAGCTTCCAAAGAATCACTACCAAAAAATAATCCTCAAATAAAGAATGATTCCAGCAGACCAAGCATTCATATAAACTTGAAAGAAAATTTCATACAGAGTAATCAACACTAACTAAACCACACCTTAGTAAAATAATATTTTAAAAATAAAGAAAACAGAAGGAAGAGGGGGGGAAAGAGGGAGATAGAGAAAAAAGGAGCAGGGGGCCACTAACTAAACCACACCTTAGTAAAATAATATTTTAAAAATAAAGAAAACAGAAGGAAGAGAGGGGGAAAGAGGGAGATAGAGAAAAAAGGAGCAGGGGGAAGAGAAAAGAGGAAGGAAGGGAAGGGAAGGGAAAGAAGGCATTCTCCAGACATCAGAGAGAAAAAGAAAATCCCCTGTAAAGGAGAAAAACTTGAGACATCACTACTTTCTCACAGCATGAGCCAATCCAAAACACAGTGGAAAAATACATAAAGAAAATATCTACAGGAGGAAACACACATATCTCAAGAAGATTATATCCAATCAAGATGTCAGAACATCAAACAAACTTTTTCAAATCTGAGAAAACTCCAGGGATAAGAGAGTACTTCAGCAAATTCATGGAAAAATAGAATTAAGAGATAATACAAATTTTTTTAAATAACAAAGACAATGATTTAATTCACCAAACAAATATCATTGTGTGTTCAATAATGAAAGGTTTTGTTTTAGTGCTTGAAATATATCAGTAAAAAATAAAAATGATTATATAAATATGTACATATGTACGTAGTAAGATGCATAAAATATGTTGTAAGTGAAAAGAAAAATTTCTAGTAGTAAATATAGCACCAGTACACCATTCTAGATGTGTAACTAGATGTGAAGTTTGTATCAAATGCAGAAAGGTACAAATAACAGTAATCCCTCCATGTTATAGGACTCATGGGTTCTTACTGGGAGAGAAAAAAGCAAAAAGATAAAAACAAATTGCTGAATTCAGAAATGGAAAATCCATAGAAAGGACTGGAGATGGTCATGAAATTCACGTAAATATGGAATAAATACTAATTTAGTCTGGTCAAAAAATAATGGCACATAAAACAATATAAGTAATATACAAATTGACAGTACACAAAAAAGTTCAACTAACCAGTGGGTTAGGAGGCAACAATGTGAAAGCAGGTACTGGAAATTAGGATTCCATGGTGTCTAGGCCCAGGTCTGAATTCTGGTTTTTAAGCTTCGTTAGTGATGTGGCCCTAGGCAAGGTCTTCAATCAATACTGTATAAAATGGAAAGAAATTTTTAAGAATGATTTCAGCTTAATTATGCTTTTTGTCATCTCTTGTTTTAAGCTTAGAAAAATCATATGCCATCAATTCTATTTCTCAAGCTCAAATAAATTTAAATTTAATATTCCTTATTTAGAATATGATTTCATTAAAAATTGCTTCCACCAATTTATAGATCTATGCTTACATCTATGAATATATGCAGAAAGATTTCTGGACAATGGGATTAGCAGTAATTTTTTAAAAATTTTTTTTCATTTTTTTTGTATTGCTTAACTCCTTTGTATTGATCCTGTGTCATTAAAATAAAAATAATATTACTTAGGAGCAAGAAAACTTGTTTCTTGCACTGCTTACATTGTGTAACTTTAATGTTATATCCTTAGGTATATTTACTGCTAAAATATTAAAGTATTTCATACAATTGAACACCATGTTCTTGGCTTATCGTCAGTATATCTTTTGGTCCAGTTCTCTACCCTAGTAGAGTCTGCAGGAGCTTTTTAGCATATTTGATTTTGTCTTATAAAAATCTTTTTAAAAGTTCTTTATTAGAAAAGTAATGGAAACCCTTAGAAAATTTCCAAGAAAAAGTATCAAGAGAAAAGCAAATCCTCTCATTGACAATCACCTATTCCCATTTTTCTCGCAATAATTTCTTACAATATAATTTCAGAAGTTTTCTAGACATTTGCAAGTGTGCACACGTGTGTGTAGAAAACATATCCCTATTCACTAATGATTTTTTACATATATAAGATTCCACATACTGCTGCCTTAAGTCAAGTTCCCTGGCTCGCAATAATTTCTTACAATATAATTTCAGAAGTTTTCTAGACATTTGCAAGTGTGCACACATGTGTGTAGAAAACATATCCCTATTCACTAATGATTTTTTACATATATAAGATTCCACATACTGCTGCCTTAAGTCAAGTTTCCTGAGAAATAGACCTGAGATGAGGATTTGCATGCATATAGTTTACAGGGAGTCATCTCAAGAGAAACACCCATGGGAGAAAAAAGGACATAGAACTGGGCAGAAGCAGAAGTTGAACTGCAATGCTGAGAGCCCTGGTATCTAAGTTGCTCTTGGCAACCACAATGATTCCACACAATTTTATCCTGAGCTAACATAACTCTCTCTTGCTATCAGAATTTACTTGCAAATTAGATCAATATCCAGTTCCTCCCAGGGTGCAGTGTGGGAGCAAACAGGCCAGAGTTGGATGTTGGGCCGGGTATAAAAATCCACATGAATAATGGCCTTGTATCTTTTCTTTTCAATCTTCTGTTTATTATAGCTTTGGATAAGTTTTTCAGTGTCATTCAAGAAGAACATACTGTCCATGTATTAGTTATTGCTGCAATGACACTGCATAACAAACCAAGACAAATTCAGTGGCTTACAGAAATAAGCATTTATTCTCATGCTCAAGGATCTGCAGGTTAACTACAGTTCAGCTGATTTAAACTGGGCTCAGCTGGGTGGCTCTGCTTCTGGCTTGGCTCCAGACTATGGATTGGGTTGAGTTTTGTTCTACATGTATTTGTTCTACCTGAGGCATGCTCTTTTCGTAGCATGTCACTGGAATGCCAAATTAAGAACCAAGCACATTTAAGGCTTCTGCTCACATCATGACTGCTAACATTCTATTGACCAAAGCAAATTACAAGGCCAAGCCCAATGTTACTAGGCTGGTGAAGTAGGCCCCACCTATAGTGTGAAATGAAGGGAACACTTACCAAACAATTATCCAAATTATCACAACTATAGTTCACTCACCTTTAAACATACCACTTCACAACTCCTTGGTGCAGCTGGTTGATTGAAAACATTCCATCTTTTTTTTATTAATTTAAGAAAAAAATTTAGATTGAAAATGTCTTTTCCAAAATAAGAAAATAAGAAAATAACATATGAATAATTTGGAAAATACAGTTGTGAAGGTTAATTCTAGGTGTCAGCTTGATTAGATTAAAGAATGCCAAGAAACCTGGTAACGCTATCTTTCTAGGTATATACATGAGGGTGTTTCCAGCACAGATTAGTATGAGAGCCTGAGAGGACTGGGTAGAAAAGACCCACCCTCAATGTGGGCAGGAACCATCCAATCTGCTGGGGGCCCAAAGAGAACAAAAGACAGAGAAAAAAGGTAAATCTCTCTCTCTATCCACTGGGGCTAGATATACTCTTCTCTCCTGTCTGGGGACATCAGAGCTTGAGACTTTTCAGCTTTCGGGTTCCAGGATTTACACCAAGGACACCACTGGCCTCCCTGGTTTTGAGGCCTTTCGAGTTGGACTGATCCATGCTACTGGCATCCAGTTTGCAGACAGCCTATTGTGGGACTTTTCTTCATAATCACGTTAGCTAATTCCCCTAATAAATCCCCCCTCATATATTTATAACGTATCCTATTGATTCTGTCTCTCTGGAGAACATTAATACAACAGTAGAAATTTAAAAATTAGCCATAGCAACATGGGTAACAGATCACTACTCTTAAATTTGGTATAATTATATATCCATAAATAAGTCGATTTGATATCTGTGCTTATATATTATTATATTTTATAGTTCATGTCTCAGTTACCATTAGGTTATGAGTATTTTATTAGATTATTAAATATTCTTCATGAACATGGACTTCGTGATAGTCCCTCATATAGTGATACTCTAATTTATTCCATAATACCCATTACTGGACATGAGTGTAATAAATCTTTGTGCACCTCTGATTATTTCTGTAGTACTTACTGTCTTCTCATTCTTTTCTCTCTGTGCTCCAACAACACTTACCTCTTTGCTGTGCCTCTCAAAATGCCAGGCACATTCCTGC
Organism: Galeopterus variegatus; assembly: GCF_000696425.1. Taxonomy (NCBI): domain Eukaryota; kingdom Metazoa; phylum Chordata; class Mammalia; order Dermoptera; family Cynocephalidae; genus Galeopterus; species Galeopterus variegatus. Next base: position 783,711 of record NW_007726159.1, read on the forward strand.
CTTAGGGACTTTGCATTGGCTATGCCCTCTCTCTGAAATGCTCTTCTCCCAGATATCTCACATCTCCCACTTTTACCTCCTTGGAGTCTTTTCTCAAATATCATCTTCCCAATAAATCCTTTTGTGATCCACCCACTGGAAACTGCAAACCATGCTTTGTCCTCTTCCCTATTTCCCTTATCCTGTTTTTTGTTGTTGTTGCTGTTTTTGCATAACACTTAATAACTTCTAATACACTACACAATTTACTTACTTATTATATGTCTTAGATTATTTTCTTTTGCTGTAACAAAATACCACAGACTGGGTAATTTATAAAGAATAGTGATTTATTTAGTTCATGGTTCTGGAGGCTGGGAAGTCTGAGGGCATGGTGGCAACTTCTGGCAAGTGCTTTCATACTGCCTCATAACATGGCAGAGAAGTGGAAGGGGAAGAGGGTGCATGTGAAAGGAGCAGAACATGAGGGGAGACCTCACTTTATAACAATCTGCTCTCCAGATAAATAATCCAGTCCCACACGAGTGAGAACTCACTCAGTCCATCAAGAATTAACTCAGTCTCTCAAGAGAAGCACTAATTTGTCTTAGGGACCTAATCACCTTTTAGAGGCCCCACCTCCCAACATCACCACACTGGGAAATAATTTCCAACATATGAATTCTGGGGGACACACTCAAAACCATAATATTATATAGATTTTAAACTACTCTTTTTTTCACTTTAACATCCCCAGTGCCTGAAAAAGTATCTAGCATATAGTAGGCATTCAATAAACACTATGATTTAATAAGAATCTAGAAGTAGAATCAAAGAGTATACCTTAAACTTCTAAAAATTAAATCATGACCAAAATTGTTTAAAGAATAGGCATTTTAAATAAAATTAAACCAGATCACATTTTATACAGTACATTTGATAGTGTTTTTACATCCAAATAAAACTCTGGTACATGTAAAAGTTATTATCATATTTAAAATACACTCATTCTTCATCTTAAAAGTAAATTAATAATTATTTGTTCATACATGAATGCTTTCAAATTGTGTTACAAAAACATCAATCTTACTTTTGTCTAGTTAATGAGCCTAGCAGGGCTAGATCATTAAAATCCAACATTTTCTACTTTTGGCATAATTTAAAAACAGAAATAAAACTAAAAACAATATTAAAGTCTCACATAAACTTTCTCAAACCTCTTAAACATTCACTAGAGAAGTACCCATCATGTACTCAAAAGGAATTTGCTTTCAGTATTTATAGTGGATAAGTAAATAAGGTTCAGTGATTTATTTAGGAAATTATTAATCTCCTCCTTCTCTAGTTCTCTTTTCTAAATGTCCTTATCTTCCTTAGATATGTTACTCCTGTTTAATACATGTTCTTCTCCTTGAGGCTTTTGTGGTATATATTCTTATTCTTTGCCCATTTTTATTTGCTTCAACAGAAACACTAAAATAGTGCTCTATCCAAAGTTCATAATTTTCAGAACTCATTTTCAAACTGACTTCACAATAAATACTCGTAAGAATATTATGAATTGTTGATTTTGTTTACATATGTTTTTATTAAGCTTTAGTTCATGCTCTTGTAAGAACTGACACGCTTTCACACTCATTAGAATGACTATTATTTAGAAAAATAAACAGAAAGTAACAAGCATTGGCAAAGATGTGGAGAAACTGGAACTGCTGCTCATTGCTGGTGGGAATGTAAAATGGCACAGTCACTGTGAAAAATGGTATGTAAAATCCTCAAAAAATTAAACATAGAATTAACATATGACCCAGTAATTCCATTTCTGGGTATATATCCAAAAGAAGTAAAAGCAGAGACCCAGACATTTGTAAACCCAAAGCAGCATTATCCACAAGAGCCAAAATGTGGAAGCAACACACGTCCATTGACAGATAAACGTATACACAAAATGTGGTATATACATACAGTGGAATATTATTAAGTCTTTAAAAACAAAAGAAATTCTGACACATGCTATTACATGCATGAACCTTGAAGACATTACTCTAAGTGAAATAAGCCAATCACAAAAGGAAAAATATTATATGATTCTACTTATATGAGGTACCTAAAGTCATCAAATTCATAGAGACACAAAGTAGAATGGTGGCTGCCAGGGGTTAGAAAGAGGAGGAAAATGGGGAATTAGTAATTCTACTTATATGAGGTACCTAAAGTCATCAAATTCATAGAGACACAAAGTAGAATGGTGGGTGCCAGGGGTCAGAAGGAGGAGGAAAATGGGGAATTAGTGTTTAATGGGTACAGAGTTTCAGTTGGGGAAGATAAAAACGTTCTGGAGTTGGATGGTGGTGGTGTTTGTACAACAATGTGATTGTACATAATGCCACAGAACTGTACAATTAAAATGGTTAAAGTGGTAAGCTTTATGTTATGTATATTTAGCCATAATTTAAAAAGCTTAAAGAATGGTTAAATAAATAAGAGTAAACACCCTTTATTTCCTATTAAGAACTGTGAAACACAAATCCTTCCAAAGGTTTGGTAAGAGATAGTACTGATTACACGGTGCTTAGGGAGAGCCTGATGAAAATGAATTATGAAAAAAGAAATCAGAAACTTTAGTCAAATCTTTACTATGCAGCATCAATTCTAGTATTTGAAATTAATTTCCATATCATCAAAAAGTGTATAATTATATTTAAGGATAAAAACTTTCCTACACCCAAACAGCTTTGATTCTTCCTTTATGGTAGATAATTGCATATCTGTATGTAACTATAATTGTATAAATTGCATAAATACAATCGTTCTCTACATTTGGGACAAGAGAAACAAACAACAATCCTCAGTAATTTAGTGACACTAAGCACGTGATGAATAAGAGATGAATTCATTTTTCTCTTAGCTATTTGCTAGCTAAATGAATACAGGGCTTCCCAGAGGGTCTGAAAAGTAACCAGAAAAGAAGTCACGTCACTATGGGAATGGCCATTAATTATATATTTGGGGTTCTTCAGTTTCCCAAAATAACAAAAGGAAAAAGAAAAATTATGAACAAAGTAAGTATTGCTCATTAGTTATGATTTCTGGAAAAGATATGCTTTGCTATGTAAAGGAAATAGGTAGTAATGTTACAGACACATATCAAAGATTTTTCATAATATTGAAAATTTCCTAAAATTGAAAACCAATCTCAAATATTGCATGCTATTGTTACACTATGGGTCCCAATTTTTGGTTTTAAAAATATGGCCAAAATAAACAATGAGAATAGGAAATTCTGGTCTTTGCAACTTACTAGTAGTGTGAGCTGGAGCAATTTAATCGAACTCTTCTTCCTTAAAGTGAAATGACAGTGATAATATCTACCTTGCTGTTGCTGTAAGGATTAGATATAATGTAATTAATATCCTTGAAAAATAGTAGATATTTAGTAAATTGTTAATACTATTAATAACACTAATAGTGCCAGGACCTGGAAACAAGAGGGGCATCTATTTAGATCATCTGTATCCTTTTGATAATTTCATTTTTTACCCATAGGCAATTAAACTGGTAAGAAGAAATAAGGCTTAGAACTTATGTTAATAAAAGGTAACAAAACATCACTATCATCGATCCTCAGAGCTTGAATCTAAGAGACAATAGAATAAATGCTTTATATGTATGCCAATCCAAACTGCCTTTAAATTATCCTTGTGCAAGACCCACAGTGAACACTGACATTTTCCTAACTGCAGCTCTCTGTAAAACATTCATTCCCACTGACATACAGTAGTGGGGAAAGGACAGGAGGATCATTTGTCATTTAATAACTTTTCTAAAACTGTCTTTAGGGAGAGTGCTGTTGACTTCCATTCTACCCCATCTAGTAGTGGGACAAGAGGAAATTGGCTCCAACTGCAGTCAGAAAGATTCACTATTATTATGGGAGTCTTCTCCATCCTGTTCTTCCCTCAAATTACTATCCTATCATGCCTTTCTTTTATTACAGATGTCACAAAATAGATCCCTCTTCCTACCACACAATCCATGCAATGTGGCTTCTTGCTCTTTCCTTCTCAGAAATCACCAGTAACCTCAAAACAATCCAGGAATGCCCTCAACTTCACCCCCTTCAACTTCTCCGTGGCATGTGACCCATTTGACCAACCCTTTCTTTATAGACATAAACCAGCTCTCTCTGAACATAATTTTCTAGCTTCTTCACTGGATCCTCTTTTCTCACCTGTCCCCAAAGAGTAGGCACTCCCTAGCCTTGTATCAACTTTTTTGTTTCCTGCACAGCACACTTCCTTTGGTGACATTAGCCGTTTTCATGGCATTATAGATGCCTTATATGATAGCCACCTTGGGCTCAATGCTAATTTCAGTACACATTCTGTTAATTGCTGTCTCCATAGCCTTACTCTCACTAAAATGTTCTCTTCAAGATTATTTCTTAAGACACAGCTCAAATTGCCACCTTCTCCATGAAGCCTTCTCCTAATGGAAGTGAACATTCCTTTCAATGAACATCCATAGTAATTTATTTGCATGTCCTTGAAGGCACTTCTCAGACATCATGGAGAGGTATGATTGGACAAAGAGGGTATGATGTAATGGTAATAAAGTGGGCGGAATAGAGCAAGGCCGGTTTGTCAAGATTCTTCTTGGCATCTCCCTGTCTTCCAAGAAAAGGATGTTTCTTTCCTCCAGATTATAGGGAATGAAGGTTTTATGAAGTATGAAGTATTTCCTACTGGGTATTTTGGGATTTCCCTGTGATCTAAATTAGTCTCTCGTCTTCCAAGAAAAGGATGTTTCTTTCCTCCAGATTATAGGGAATGAAGGTTTTATGAAGTACGAAGTATTTCCTACTGGGTATTTTGGGATTTCCCTGTGATCTAAATTAGTCTCTCCAGTGATTAATTCATTGGATCATTCTTCAATTCTCAATCCCACCTTAAACAATCATTAACCAGCAAATATTTAATATGCAATATTTAGTGAGTGATTTTTGTTAAAGTAATTTGTAACTTGACTTACTAAAGATGAATTTGAAACTAGTGAGTGTTTGCATTCTCTAATTGTTGCCTCCCCACCCACTCTTCCTTGTCTTCCCCTCACCCCTTCCTTACAGGAATGTTACAAAAGATGCAATCAATGAAATATGGGACTTTGTCCCTAAACCTTGATTCTAGGCTAAGTCCCATACTTCACTGATTCCAGGACTTACTCCTTCCCCCCACCCCACCCCATATGAATGTCTCTGAAATAAAGATGTGTTGGGTGGCAGCTACCTTCCTGGCACAGATGGTTGCTACACCTCATGACGACTGCTTGTTCCCTTCTTTGTTTCACACATGTTCAGGATGGCGCCTGGAGGATGTAAAGGGGGAGTGACTATTGTGTCGGGTAAAACCTCACCCCATTTATGGGGCTTAGCATCATCGGTGCAGAGAGCCTTCAGGGCTCATGGACACTTCATGATCTTTACTATAAGCATAGGCAGGAGCCATGCATGCACGCATGACCTATAAGGTGACTGGCTTGTTAGGAGGAGACCCCCGCCAGAATCCCCCGCCCATTTAGCCCATTTATGCATAAATATGTAGGCTTTGAGTTGAATAAATGGAGCTGCTTAACAGAACCCTCACCGCGTCTGAGTGTTCCTTTGCGAGCCAGGTTGGGGCCGGTGGCTGCACTTACCTATCTCCTGGGCTCTCCCGCCCCGCTCCCTCTCGCACAGGGAGGAGGAGGCAGGGAGTAATCTTCGGCCTCGTTCCCTTGAGCCGAGTGAGGTTTAGTTAGTTGTTGGGGCGCCAGCGCGGATGCCGACTCCCCCCCAACCCCGACAAAGATGCATCTTACAATTACTGTTGGGCAGGTTACAGTCTTGATGGGGTTGCAGGACTCTGATCATAGCTACTCACATTGTTGTCGCTTTAATTGAGTTATATGAATTTAATTGACATTGGCAATGTTTTTACAATATTTTCAATATGATTTGGCATTGAAACAAAAAGTTATTGTATTCGCAGAAATGCATGGAAAAAAAGTAGTGTGATATATGATGAGGATTTATGACTAAGTTTAAAAGATCTCTTTCCATAAGAATAAAAACAATTCTAAATGATAAGAAAGCATTATATCAGAGTTTAACTGGCATCATTTTTTTTCCTTTTTTAATGGTATATAATAAGTATCTGAAGATCATCGGCATTTATATTCAATGAAATATGATAGTATCTGCTTTGGATTGGAAAACTGAATCTCATGTCCTTTTCTTTGTAAATTCTTGTTCTGATGTGCTTAATATATTCCTAGCATCTAAGATCACATTAAAGGGAAATCATCTGCATCTGTTTATGACATTATTGTTTGTTTTGGAGCCTGAGTCCATGCCAAGAAAAGCCAAAGTTATGAGGAAGTAGAAAGTGCATGTATTGCAGGGTGAGGAAGCGAGCTGCACAGGTATGAGAATAAAGCTGATGTGCAGAAAGAAGGCCAAGGAGGGCTGCTTTCTAGAACTTTCTGGTTCCTCTGTCCCTCTGTGTACTCCTTTAGAAGGCTCTCCACAGGCCCATCTCTTTAAGCAAACTTTAGTGGGCCTGTGCTCCATGTAATACACTTAAGTAGAAAAATTGCGTAAAATACCTAGTGAGGGGCTAGCTGGTTGCTCAGTTGGTTAGAGCAAAGTACTGATAACACCAAAGTCCAGGGTTCGACCCCTGTACCAATTAGTTCCCAAAACAAACAAAAAAGCAAAACAACAACAAAAAAACCCTGCTAGTGTGCCACACGAGGTATGTTGTTTGCTGTTTTCAGAAACATTTTTATCATGCCAAAGGGAAAATAAACGAGAAAACAGCTAAAGTACATGGCAGGCTCTTCCTTTCAAAGTAGCTTCTATTTTTGTCACAGCAGTTCATCTATTTTCTCATCACAGGTAGAGTCTGGAAGCACCAGGAATGAAAAGGAAAAGGAAAATGGTAATGGTATTCCTGGTACAAAACTGACCAAACTGTTGTCAAAGGTAAATTTGGCACATGTAGTAGTGAGCTCTGACTCCTTTGCAAAAGTGTCCTATGAAGGAAAGGTGGGGATGGGGAAAAGTAACTGACTAACCCTTACTTAAATCCAGGCACTAGTCCAAGTGTTTAGTTACAGTACTTGAAGACTGACTATAGTATAGATTTATGAGCTTGAGTTTATCAAACCCTCTTTACAACTGAAGAAACTGAGTCTCAGAGAAATTAATTGGTTCATACAGTGAATAAACAGCAGAGGCAATTTTGGTGTATTTCCAATGAACTGGACATATAGACAAGGATATCAACTATCTAAATGAACAACTAAACCTTAAATCTCTCCATGATCTTTGTAAATATTAAAGTGTTCCTACCAACTTCATTTAGGGACACAAATTGGTCAGTATGCCATTAGTAGAAAACAAGACTAAATGAGGATAAGGAGGATTGTTTTTATAAATAACTCATATTTTGGGGATGAAAATTCACTTTTACAAATTATGATTTAAAGTTAAATCTTTCAATATTTCCTTTGAACATTTCTGAAGAAGAGGAGTTAGGAAGTGTTCCCTCCTCTTCTTCAGACTTTCTGACCGACTTAAGAGAGATCTACGTTTACTTCTCACTGACCACCCACACGCCCCCACTTCTAATGCCTGTCTAAGCCAGTGAGGCAGTGAGGCAAGCCAAGAAGTGAATTCAGTTTATCATTAACACTTTGCCTGATCCGGTTTAGCCATGTTTTTAAACTTTTTATTTTGAAATAATTAGAGATTCACAAGTAGTTGCAAAGATATTACAGTGACTTTCACCCAGTTTCCCTCAGTGGTTGCATCTTACATAACTATGGTATGATATCAAAACCAGGAATTTGACACTGGGACAATGCATGTGTATAGTTCTATATCACCTTATAGCAAATGTAGACTCAAGTAACAGCCACCTCCATCAAAACACAGCATTATTTCATCACTGGGAGGCTCTTCCCTCATGCTACCCCTTTATAGTCATACCCTGTCCCTCACCCTCTCACCATCCCTATCTCCTTGGCACTCGTTAATCAGTTTTCCATCTCTATAATTTTGCCATTTAGAGAATATTATGTAATAAATAAGTGGAATCATATGATATGTGACTTATTGAGATTGTGTTTTGTTTTTCGTCTTTTTTTTTTTTTACTTAGCATAATGTTCTTGAAACCTATCCAAGTTTTGAATGTATCAATAGTTCCTTTTTTTGCTGAGTAGTATTCTGTGGTATTGGTGGTAATCCATGATAGTATTGATGAAAACAATTTGTTTAACCATTAGCCTACTGAGAGACATTTTGGTTGTTTCCAGGTTTTGGCTATTACAAATAATGCTGCTCTTAACAATTGTATGCAGATCTTTGTGTGGATATAAGTTTTCATTTCTCTGGGATAAATGCCCAGGAGTGCAATTGTTGGGTCATATGGTAAATATATGCTTAATTTTTTAACAAACTGCCAAATTATTTTTCAGAGTGGCTGTACCATTTTACATAAAACAATATATGAGAAATCCAGTCCTCATCTGCAGTTAATATTGTCGTTATTTTTTTAAAATCTGTCAAAAAGGAAAAAAACAAAAAACAAAAGGGAAAAAATCTGTCTGTCCTCGTAGGTGTGTAGTCGTGTTAATTTTCCTCTCCCTGATGACTAACAATGTTGAACTCATTTTTATAGGCTTATTTGCCATTCATATATCCTCTGGTGAATTGTCTCTTCATGTCTTTTGGTCATTTTAAAATTGGAATGTTGTTTTTTTTAACATTGATCTTTGAGAGTTCTTTACATATTCTAGATATGAGTCCTTTGTGGCATGTGTGGTTTGCAAATAGTTTCTCCCAGTTTGTAGCTTGTCCCTTCATCCTCTTAACAGTGTCTTTCAGAAAGCAAAAGTTTTTAATTTTGATGAAGTCCAGTTTAGCAATTTTCACTTTTATGAATCACGCTTTTAGTGCCATGTCTAAGTACTCTTCATCACATCCTTGGCACTGAGGTTTTCTCCTGTGTTATCTTCTAAATCTTTTGTAGTTTGTTTTACGTTTAAATCTATTTAAGTTCATTTTTAGTGTGTTTTTGCAGAAAGCGTGAGGTTTACATTAAGGTTCATTTATTTTGCTTATGGGTTGCTCCAGGACCATAAGCTGAAAAAGCTATCCTGCCTTTGCTGAATTGCTTTAGTACCTTTGTTAAAAATAAGCTGGATATACATGTGCAGGCCTGTTTCAAGGTTCTCTGTTCTGTACCATTGATTTATGTGTCTATCCTTACACCAGTTCCACACAATCTTGCTTACCATTGCTATGTAATAAATCTTGAAATTGGATAGACTACCAACTTATTCTTGTTTTTTAGCTATTCTAGGTCCTTTGTCTTTCCATATAAGTTTTTAGAATATTATTTTCTATATCTGCAAAAGATCTTGTTGTGATTTTTGATAGGAAATGCATTAAACGTGTACATCATATGGGGAAAACGGACATCTCTACTACATTGAAATTTCCAACTTATGAACATGGTGTGTCCCTCCATTTATTCATTTAATTTCTTCTATTAGTGTCTTTTGTTGTTGTTGTTTGTTTGTTTGTGTTTTAGTTTTCAGCATACAAGTTCTGTACATCCATTGTTAGATTTATAGTTAAGCGTTTATTTTTTTCCAGTGCTTGTAAATGGTACTATATTTTTAGACTTTGGTCTCCACATGTTCATAGCTAGTATATATAAATACATTTTTTTAATGTTTATCTGTACTCTGCAACCTGGCCAAATTTACTATCAGTTCTAAAAGCGTTTTTTTAAATGTTGCTGTAGGTGCTCTTTATCAAGTTGATGAAGTTTCCTTTTATTCCTAGTTTGCTGAAAGTTTTTATCATGAATGGGTATTAAATTTTGTCAAATGCTTTTTTCTACATTAAGTAATACTATCATGCGATTTTTCTTTAACTACAAATATAGTGGATCACACTGATTGATTTTCAAATACTGAACCAATCTTGTATCCCTGGAAAAGCCTCATTTGGTCATGGGGTATAATTATTTTCATGTACTGCTAAATTATATTTTAAATATTGCTAAATTGTATTAACTAATACAATTTTACTAAGAATTTTTGCATCTATATTCATAAGGGATATTAGTCTGTATTTTTCTTTTTTCGTTCTGTCTCTATCTAATTTTGGTATCAGGGAAATAATAGCTTCATAGAGTGAGTTAGAAATTTTTCCCTACTCTTCTTTCTAAAGAAGATTACATGGAATTGGCACTAACTCCTCACTAAACATTTGGTAGAATTCTCCAGTGAAACCTTCTGGGCATGAAAATTTCTTTTAAGAAAGAATTTTAATTATGATTTCAATTTCCTTAATAATAATTGAGTTATTCAAAATTTCTGTTTTATGTTGGGTGAGTTGCAATAGTTTGCAGTTTTTGAAGAATCGGTTTGTTTCATCTAAGGAGTCAACTTTATGTGTAGAGTTTTTCATAGCATTTTCTTATTACCCTTTTGATTCTGCAGAATCTGTAATGCTATCCCTGTTTCATTTCTGATATTAGTAATTTATGTCTTCTTTCTTTTTTATTTTGTCCGTCTTGCTAGTGGCTTGCCAATTTTATTATCATTTCAAGAATCAGCCCTTTTTTCCTGTTGTTTTTCTGTTTTCAATTTCATTGATTTCTGCTTTTATCTTTACTGTTTCTTCCTTTTGATTGCTCGAGGTTTACATTTTCTTCTTTTTCATGTTTCTTGAAGTAGGAACTTAGATTATTGACTTGAGACTTCTCTTTTCTAATGTAGGCATTTAGTGTTAGACATGTCCTTCTCAGCACTAATTCAACTGCATCTCACAAATGTTGATATGTTGAATTTTCATTTTTATTCAATTAGAAGTATTTTTTTTATTTCTCTTGAAACTTTAACCAGTGGGTTATTTAGAAATATGTTGTCTATTTTCCAAGTATTTGGGGATATTCCTGTTATCTTGCTGTGATTGATTTTTAGTTTGATTCCATTGTGGTAAGAAAACATATTCTGTATAATTTTAATTTTTTTTTATATGTGTTGATATTTGCTTTATGGCTCTGGATATAGGTTACCAGCATGTATGTTCCACAGGCACTTGAAAAGAATGTGTATTCTGCTAATATTAGATGGAGTGTTCCATAGATCTTGAGTAGATTCTTTAGGCTCATGATGTTGCTGAGTTCATCTATATCCTTGCTGATTTTTTTGTCCAGCTGTTTTATCAATTGCTGAGAAAAGAGTATTGAAGTCTCCAGGAATGAAGTCTACTTTATCTGATATTAGCATAACCACTCCCACATTTTAAAATTAATGTTTGCATAATAAATCTCTTTCCATTTTTTTATTTTAACCTACCTATATCATTGTATTTGAAGTCTGTTCCTTATAGACAGCATAGTACTGGATCATGTTTTTTGATAAACTCTGTCAATCTCTTTCTTTTAATTGGTGTATTTATATCATTTACATTTAATGCAACTACCAACATGTTAAAACTTAAGTCAGCCATATTATTTACTATTTTGGGAAGGACAATTTCAGAAGTATCAGCCATTTTATTTTTATTTTCTGTTTGCCCTCTCAAATTTTCATTTCTCTGTTCCAGCTTTCCTGTAAGTTACTCGAACATCTTTTAGAAATCAACTGTGTTTATCTTTTGAGTTTATCTTCTTGTTTATTTTTGAGTTTGAGTATGTCTCTTCGTATGGATTTTTAGTAGTTGCTTATGATGGTTCATTTTATCTGTCAACTTGGATGGGCCATGATTCCCTGATACTTCTTAAAATGTTATTCTGGATGTTTCTGTGAAAGTGTTTTAGGATGAATTTTAGGTAGAATTTGAGTGAAGTAGATTGCCCTCCATAATGTGGGTGGGCCTCATCCAAACGTTGAAAGCCTGAAGAGAACAAAAGACTGACCTCCTCAGAGCAAGAGAGAATCCCACAACAGATAGCCTTTGGACTTGAACTGCAACATTGGCTCTTTCTTGAATCTCCAGGTTGATGTCATACCCTGCAAAATTTCAACTTGCCAGCCTCCATAACTGCATGAGAAAATTCCTTAAAATAAATCTCTATCTATTCATCTATCACTATATCTATCTATCCATCCATCCATCCTATTGGTTCTATTTCTCTGGAGAATCCTAATACTAAGTCTACTGTTGTTGACATTTTACCATTGTGAATGAAGTATAGAAACCCTCTCTCCCTTTATATCCTTTTACTCTCTACCAGTGATAATAAAATTGTCTTAAATATTTCCTCTAGATACATTGAGAGAACCATGTAAGTCAGCATTGTATTTGCCCATATTTTAGCTCATTTCTTTGTTCTTTCTTTCTTCTTGATGTTCCAAGATATTTCTTTTATTTATCATTTACTTTCATTGTCAAGAAATTCCTTTAGCCATTTTTTTTTTTTTAGGGTAGGTCTGCTGGAGACAAATTCTCTTAATTTTCCTTCATTCCAGGGGAATATGTTCACTAGGTGTAGAATTCTTGACTGTCTTTTCTTTTCTTTCAGTATTTGAAAAATGTCCTACTTCCTTCTGGCTTTCAAATTTCAACTGAGAAATTCATGGTCATTGAATTATTATTCCCCTATATGTAATGAGTCACTTCTCTCTGGCTGTTTTCAAGATTCCTATTTGTCTTTAGTTTTTAGAAGTTTGACTATCAAGTGTCTTGGTGTGGATTTCTTTGAGCTTAATCTGTTTGGAGGTCACTAAGTTTCTTGAATATGTAGGCTTTTTTTTTTCTTTTTTGCCAAATTTGACAAGTTTGCAGGCATTATTTCTTTGAATGTATTTTCAGCCCCATTCTCTTTCTCCTCTACTTCTGAGACTCTAATGACACAAAAGTTAATATAATTACCTTATATATGCCAGGATCCAGTCTAGGATATATAAAGCAAAAAGAAAAAAGAAAATCCAGAGAATTTACCTCTATGTCATTTTTTTCAATCTTAAAGTCTCCAGCTGGTCTACCACCTTCTCTCCACCATTCAGAGTTTTGTTTTGTATATGATGTTTAGGATTTTTCATTACATTTAGTGGGAAGAGTAGTGAAAATTATTTTTACTTCATATTCCTGGAAGAAGTACCCTGTTGAACAATTTAAAAACATTGTAACATATCAAATTGTAATACTTAGACCTTCTTATTTATCACAATCTAAGGATTTCTTAAATAGTTGCCAACTACCTGGTAAGGGCTGAATTGAGTCCCTTAAAATTTCATATGTTGAAATCTTAACCCCCATTACCTCAGAAATATTACTATATTTGGAGATAGGATCTTTAAAGAGGCAGTTAAGTTAAAATGATGTAATTAAGGTGAGCCCTAATCCAGTATGATAATGTCCTTTTAAGAGGAGATTAGGACACAGAATTGCACAGAGAGATGACCATGTGAAGACACAGGGAGAAGACTGCCATCTACAAGCCAAAGAGCAAGGCCTCAGAAGAAACCAATCCCGCTAATACGTTGATCTTGGATTTCTAATCTCAAGAACTGTGGAAAAATTAATTTCTGTTGTTAAAGCCGTGTTGGGCCACATTCCGGTGCAAGCACATCATAAGGCGTCTGCCTGTGTGTAGTTCCTATTTTCTAATATAAACCAAGCGGAGGCCGTTTTGCAAATACAAGTTCACTGCCGCCATTTCAGTAGCGCTGATATGCACGTAGTCAATTGCTCTCTCTTCCGGGGCCCAGTGACTAAGCAACTTTTTCCCGCTCTGCCATCACCCACCCCCCCAACTCGTGGCCTCCCCTGATTGGGCAGCCGTCCCTTCCTGCTCTCTCCATCTACCTCTGCTTTCTCCCCCTCTATAACGTCC
>NW_007726159.1:797777-809768 GCF_000696425.1 Galeopterus variegatus
TCTTTCTTTGTCCCCGGGGCCGAAGCGCAGAGGGGATCGGGATCGGGCCTGCAACACTCATCATCCCGCTCAGCCCCACAAGGGACCCCCGGCTGGACCGGGGTCTCTTCCCGCTCGGTTTTGTCGGCCTCTGGCTCAGGGAGGCCCGACAAAGCCGCCCAACAAACTGATACATTACAGTAGCACTGTTAAAATATACCCCAGTGGGCTGGCCCCATGGCTCACTCGGGAGAGTGCGGTGCTGACAACACCAAGGCCACGGGTTCGGATCCTATATAGGGATGGCCGGTTTGCTCACTGGGTGAGCGTGGTGCTGACAACGCCAAGTCAAGGGTTAAGATCCCCTTACCGGTCATCTTTTTAAAAAAAAAAAATATATATATATATATACCCCAGTGGACAAACAAAATGTGGCTAAAAAGAGACACTCTAAAACTGTGTAACAGAACCAAACAGCCATAGCAAAATGAGGGGTTAGATACATGTTCTCACACTTATAAATATGTATATGTTACTGACTGTCATGAGGCTTTTGTTTCCTATAATAAAGCAGAACCCAGTTTTAGGAAAACAATGCCAAAACAGCTACAGCTGGAAATTTTCCAACTGACCTTCCACAGGCCACCTAGAGCCAGCCAGCTGACCTCCCCTTATTTCACATGCCCACAGCAACTGCAATGGAACAGAGAATTGGCTTCACAAACATTCCTTCCTGATAAGCGGCTGCAACCTCCAAACCAGTTTTGACCAGATTATAGAGACTGCACACAAACTATCTTTTGTGACCTCTAGTTACTTTTTGGCATCAGGAACTATGTTCCACCTCATTTTAATACTAAATCTCCACCCAAAAGTGAACACGGGATGTTTGGCATGTATGTTTACCCACTGCACATGCGTATGACTTTCGTTATAAATATTCATAGAATTCCCCTGAACCTGCTAAATGTGTTTGTCAAGCTGACCCTACAAAACATGCATTCCATTTTCTCCCTCCCGCCTTTGGAGCACGCACTTTTGGATTTCCCTCAAGGCTGCATTCCCCAGTCTGCAGATTGCCTTTTTTCCCTGAAAATAAAATTTTTCCCTTTCTTCCTTCATGGATCACATGACCTTTTGTTAACAACATTAAACACAGCATATTGATTTTATTTAATTGTGGGAAATTTTTTCTACATGATAAAAGTTATATCGTTTTTTCTTATCCCTTCTTTTTGACTTAGATTAAAAATTCACAGTTGTAACAGCCAGCATATGTTCTTAAAAAAGAATTACTTCTCTCGAGGAGAGTTATTCTGAGAAAGTACTTAAAAGTTGAAAACCTGGAAAGTCTTTTGCTATAAATCTGTTCCACAGAATGTTGACTACTTCTGAATTCATGAGAGAAATACCTGTCTGAGACAAAGACAGATGGTGCCAAGAAAGAAAAAAACCTGGAAAAAAATATATTTGGAAAATAGCCACATTTTAACAAAGTAAAGACTGAAAGTTAGATGTAAGAACAGAAGAATAAAGGAAAAAGGAAAGAAAGAGAAGGAAGAAGAGAGCATGGGAAAGGAAAGAGAGAGGGAGGTAAGGGAGGAAAAAAGGAGAAAAGATGCAGTTTGGGGAGAGTGAGGGAGAAAAAGAATATTAAATCATTTTTCTTCTTTAATAAATGTTACCAATAAAAGCTCATGGAGTTCTTCCAGAGTGGAAGTGTTCTTATGGGTTGAAAATAATGTTTTGGAGATAATGGCCAATGTGCAAAAAAATAATGCTGTGAATGTTTATAAAGTAACACATTTAGTTTGCCCAGCTTTTTGCAGAGGTACTAATAACAGCAATGCACAGGAGAAAAAACAGCAAATGGAGAGGTAGAAGGAGCTTTCAGGTACGATGACCTTTCAGAAAACTACCATGTGTAGAATACCAAAGAGAGGCTGTGGGGAAAATAGGATAATTTAGTCAGGCTCCCTCCACATTTCTTGTAAACAAGTTGTGTGTGGGTGAAGTTAGTGTGTGTGTGCACCCATGTATGTTTCTAGTTATCGCTATTGTGTGTTCTTAGTTTGTGAAGCAGGCTGGTAGCAGAGAGTTCGCATCTATCAATAGAGCATGTTTACTCTGCTGGCAGCTGCTCGGTTTCAGTTTTTCTTTGGACTTTGCTGGTAGCAGTTGAGTTTCTGAGTTTCTCTTCATACTGCCTAGCTCATAGTGTTGTGTGTGCTGAATAAACACTATTCCTTTCTGCTCAGTTTCAGTTTTTCTTTGGACTTTGCAGGTAGCAGTTGAGTTTCTGAGTTTCTCTTCATACTGCCTAGCTCATAGTGTTGTGTGTGCTGAATAAACACTATTCCTTCTTCAACCAAGGTTCCAAGGATCTTTTTGCCAGTAACCCAGCTCATAGACTTGTGTGTGAAGGGTTTGTGAATGGGCTTGAGGGGTTGTTGAGCTTCAGACACTAGCCCTAGCTGTACAGAGGCTTTTTCTCTCAATGTTTGGTTTCAGCAGTGTTGAGCCTTCCAAGCATTTGTATATATTGTTACCAATAACTGTTTAATTTTTATTACTGACTGCTAACAACCTGTGGCTGTCCCCTTCTCCAGAGAATTGCCTTAGCCAAGCAGGAACCCCCTGGAGGGGTCAAGTTTCTCAAGTGCATGTGCCCAGCAGAAACTGAATAAGCTAGTGTATCTGGAGAATGTTAGATCAAAAGATGTGGTATATAAAACTGGACAAAGGTGAGTTTAATATGAGGACTTTCTTCCATAAGACAGAACTTAATATTGATTACTCGTAGCTGACTCAGCTACATGAGCAGTTCTCTAAGAAATATCAATTGCCTTGAAGCGGGGGGCAGGAGGGACCTCATAACTTGGGTGAGACACTCTGTTCTCAGAAACCCTTATCATAAATTCCCGGAGTTGCTGAGGACAAAGACCTCAACCCAAACTTGCTGTCATCATAGAAAGTAACTAACTTATCTAAAAATGGTTTAAAACATATATTGTGACTGTATATTGTAACTTAGAACCAATCACTGGCTCTAATGATATGTAATATCCAATGAAAAAGAGAAAACTATGGTAAAGGAAAGCCCCCTCTGTCATTCTTTGTTCTCTTTCTAATTTTGCTATATAAGTCTATAACATGGTGGGAAAGCCCCAGAGCACTTCCCAACTCTGTTAGTTTGTATTTCCTGGGTTGATCCTCAAATTCAGCTCTAATAAACTTTATCAATTTTCAAATTTGGCTCTGCAGCCTCAATTTTTGGTCAGGGCCTTAGGTAAGGGCTCCAATATACTACTGGGATAGCTCCTGGAAGGTTGGAAAAAGTGATGACCCACATTAAACAAACTAAAGATGCCAGATCTGCCATGGCAAATTAGTGGAAGAAGGCTCAGAGAAGTGGGCGTGTTACAATGGGTTTACTATGTGAGACAGGAAGACCCTCCACGTGAACATGTTCAGAACCAGATACTTCTGATCTTAAAGGAAGTGAATTCAGAATTTAATCTCGGTTAGTACAAGACTCTCAAATTCCCCCTTGGGCGTGTTACAATGGGTTTACTATGTGAGACAGGAAGACCCTCCACGTGAACATGTTCAGACAAGATCTTATCTTGTCCCCGGGAGTGCTACGAGATGAAGATGGGGATGGGGCAACGGGGTTTGGTGTCCCATCCCAGTGCCTTGCTCTGGTCCTCAAAGTCCTCCACTGAGGTATAGCTTCCCTAACCTAGTCTTCAGTTTCTCAGATTATTGTCTCTATTGTACAGTTTAACATAATTTATCCACAATTAACAGAAAAAGGCTATTAAAATGTTCCTTTGTTTTCTAACCATATATCTGTGTGATAGCAGATTTTCTTCAACTGAAACAAAATATTGCACAAGAGTGAATGCAGAAGTAGATATAAGAATTAAACTGTCTACTATCAAGCCAAACATTAAAGATATTTGCAAAAATGTAAAACAATGCCACTCTTTGCATAATTTTTTTTTTTTAGTTTGGAGAAATACTATAGTTATTTTTCATAAATGTATGCTATCTAGGTAAACATGTAATTAGTTTATTATTTATTTTTAAAATTAATTAATAAATGTTTTTAGAATGTCTCACTTTTAGCTTATAACACAGTAAATATAGGTAGATATAATCCACATTAATGAAAGTTCTTTGGTGTCGTCTGTAATCTTTAAGAATATAAAGAGTTCTTGAGATCAAAAAGCTTGAGAACCACTGATGTAGGGTATATTTATCAGGGTCCTGTTCTTCCATAAACAAACAGGATCTTAAGCAGGGGAAAGAGGAACATAGACTCCAAAAATTAATAGAGTTGCATCCCATCCATTAATAGAGTAGCATCCGAACAAGACAGTTCCTGTCAGGAGCCCATTGTTGTGAGGCCTCCGAGCTTCTATACTTCTTACCCATTCTCGAGCCCAGTTCTCCTGAATGAATTTCATACCTTTCCAGTAAGTTGACTTTGCTTAGCTTAGCTGGGGTTAATTTCCATTGACTGCAATCAAATTGTGCTAATGGACACAATGTTTAATGGTATTCCTTTTTTAAGTTTGAGTCTGAAATCTTTCATTTATAGTTCAAACTTTGTTGTGAGTTCCTGCCTATGAAGGCAAGTATTTGTGACATCAAGGGGGTCCACAACGACATAGGGTGAATTCAATTGAAAACCCAGTTCTGCTCTCCCTGGGCTATTTAAAACCAGTAATGAACTGTAAACTCACAACACACCAACCACCTCCTGTGTTGATTACATGTTGACAAACCAGTCATTAAAGATCTACTTAACCTTCTACCCCAGAGTCAGGGAATCTCTTGCATTTCATCTTCAAAGTGTGATGCATTCACCAGTGGAATAATCTACACAAGTATGGGTATTGCTGGAAATGTCATTAGCTCCATTTTAGAAAGTTCAGCAATTAAATTTCTTCCTTTAGGTCCTCAAGGGAATACACATTAAAAGGTCCTGGCTACAAACCTCACACCACTCAACACGATCAAGCTCCCAGAATAATCACGGATGTTCAGTATCTGTACAGAAGAAAGTCGAAAACAAATTTACTGGATAAATTTTCTATAAGGTCTTATTTTAAAATACAGTAGACAATTCATGTTGCAAATTTATTCTACTTCCCTCAAAGGTAAAGTTTATATTTCTCCTTTTTGACACTGTTATCTAATTTCCTTTTATCTTTTTCTAGAAGAATGTGTTCTCACAGAAGCCTTATTTACTATCTTTGGTAAATGGTATTCTCAGGCCCTGGTTCCAGTAAAAGATTTATGAAATCTGAGAGTCAAAACACTTAATATTTAGAAATAGCAAAGATGTGGTCCTGTTCTACACAGCCTGTATAAGACTTTGTCTGAAGGGATTGCATTCATTCTTGGGCATGACATACTTTAAAAGTGTATACTGTAGAGAAAACTGACCAGGTTGATAAATCAGATTGTAACCAGATATTTTACAGACAAATTTAGAATGTTTTGCTTAGAGAAATGTGGACTGGAGGATGATGGTGATGGTGATTGTCTTCTAAGTATTTAAATGAAAGTGTTATTAGACCTCACCAATTTATCACCAATTTGTGAAAGCTACAGGCATAGTTCAGTTTTCTGAAGGTAAGAAATTCCCCATCACGGGGACCATACAAGCTAGGCATGCTGTACAATACATAAGCATTCTTCTAATTCTGAGATACTTTGACACTATAAGTCTTCTTTCTTATTTAAATAGCTTCCACATCTGAATCTGAAACTCTGATTCTGAGTTAATGGGAATGGAATCCACATCATACAAAATAATTTCCGGCTAAAAGTTAACAAGCTGCAAGGATAAAACAGCTCTAAATATGTATCTTATGTGTAATTGTATAAAAACATAGTAATGCTTTCCTTAGGCATTTAAAAATACCAGGAAATGTACACAGAATGAAATAAATTAAGTTTGAAGTTTAGGGTTGTGGTACTAGAAATTTAAAAAGCCGATAGAGCCCGTGGAATTGTCCTCTTAACTTGAGATCAGGGCCAAAAATAGGTTTCAGGAAAGAGAGAAAGACTATTTTCATTAACTTTTATTAAGAGTGTACTATAGATTTAACAAAGCAGGGAAAGAGAACAGAAAGAATGAATGAGTGGGAGAGGCAGTTTATAATTTATCATGATATGAAAATGGAGGGTCTTTACCATTATCAAAGGCACCCCCTCGGGGCAGATGCAGCCTTCACTTGAAGTGATGAAGGAGGCAGCACCAGCTGGCTAGATCACAGCCTGCGCTAACCAGCTCATCTTTAAGAAGCAGCCCTGCGAATAAGGGCACTTGATTTTTCCTTGTAACAGAGGAAAGTTCTTTTTAAGATAAATTCTGTGCAGTTTTAAAAATATGCCTGTTACCATATGCTAGAGGCTATATATCTAGGACTATGTAGATATATGATCTCACTCTTTAAAAAAAAAAATAAGCATATAGAAATTTTACACTGATGGTTTTACCAATTGTTTATCTTTTTTTTTTTTTTTTGTCAATATACAATGTGGTTGATTATTGTGGCCCATTACCGAAAACTCCCTCCCTCTTCCCTCTCCCCCTCCCTCCCAACAATGTCCTTTCTGTTCACTTGTCATATCAATTTCAAGGAATTGTGATTCTTATGTCTTCTTCCCCCCCTCTCCCCCCGGTTTTTTTTGTGTATTTATTTATTTATTTTTAGCTCCCACAAATAAGTGAGAACATGTCATATTTCTCTTTCTGTGCCTGACTTGTTTCAGTTAATATTATTCTCTCTAGGTCCATCCATGTCGTTGCAAATGGCAGTATTTCATTATTTTTTATAGCTGAGTAGTATTCCATTGCATAGATATACCACATTTTCCATATGCACTCATCTGATGATGGACATTTGAGCTGGTTCCAACTCTTAGCTATCGTAAAGAGTGCTGCAATGAACATTGGGAAACAAGTATACCTTGGACTTGATGATTTCCATTCCTCTGGGTATATTCCCAGCAGTGGGATAGCTGGGTCATATGGTAGATCTGTCTGCAATTGTTTGAGGAACCTCCATACCATTGTCCATAGAGGCTGCACCATTTTGCAGTCCCACCAAACAGTGTATGAGGGTTCCTTTTTCTCTGCAACCTTGCCTGCATTTATCATTCACAGTCTTTTGGATATTAGGCATCCTAACTGGGGTGAGATGGTATCTCAGTGAGGTTTTGATTTGCATTTCCCAAATGCTGAGTGATGTTGAGCATTTTTTCATATGTCTGTTGGCCATTTGTATATCTTCTGCTCTTTTTCCCCAATGATTTATCCTAATGTTGAATTT
This sequence comes from Galeopterus variegatus, assembly GCF_000696425.1. NCBI lineage: Eukaryota > Metazoa > Chordata > Mammalia > Dermoptera > Cynocephalidae > Galeopterus > Galeopterus variegatus. The sequence continues at coordinate 805,109 of NW_007726159.1, forward strand.
GGAGAATCCATTCCCAGACACCACAGGGAGGGAAGCATTCAATGGTAATTTTAAATATCAAGGTATTTTTTTTTTTTCAAACTGAATGGAATAAAATTGAAAGTATATTCAAGTGAATTATAATAAAAATTCCCTCTAGCAAAAGGAAAAAAAAAACTTAAAATGATCTAGGGAGGCTTGATTATTAGGATCAAACCCAAGCAGAAATTAAGGCTACCTAGCCAATAGCAAAACATTTTTTAAATGCTCTATGAAAATCCAGATAAATTTTTATATATCTTCCTATAAAGATAGAGGAAATGCAGATGAGTCAATGGGGGGAAACGAGCTAATATTAAGTTGTTAACAAAGACTGATTTTCAAAGGGACATTGTATGCTATTTTTTAAAGGCTATTGTCCAAAGATTAATATTTAAGAATTAGACTGATTAAGCAGCATCCCACTTTTGGAATAATGGTTTTTGCTGCCCAAAACAGAATGAATCTTTTAGGAGGTTTTCACGGAGCCAACTTAAGTATCAATATGTTTCATTTGACAAATCTCAGGGCAGGAGAACACCACGGATAAAAAACACAAGTAAAATCTTCAAGTCTGTTGCTATTCACAGTCAGAAAAGATCAACCCTGAACGGTGTAATTTCAGACCTGTGAAAGAGTGGTGAGTACAGGGTGAATTTGGAAACTTGGCCAAAATTATTCTCTTTAAAGACTGCCACAAGAAACATAAATCTCCATTATTATTCTCTTGATTTGGCACTTTGTGGATCCTGTACTAAACTGTGCAGCTTAGGAAGAAATAAAGTAGGCAGATGCTTTCTGATATGTAATTTGAAAGAAGCAAGCCCTCTCCTCTACCCCAAAATATCTCTGCAGCTAGTCTCAGATTTTGTACCCCATAATTACATGTGCATTCTTTCTTCATCTTGAAGGGCTTTTGTGTTTGATTTTCTTCTGCAACTTGAAAATACTCCTGGGAAGAATAAATCTATCAATTCACACTTCAGAGAGAATTAGTTACTAAATAAGGGAGTGAGAGGTCTAAAGCAACAGAAAAGAAGAAAAGCACCAAGCAAGGTACAGCTGAGACAAATTTGGAACACTTCTGCCTTGTCCCTAGGGCTTTGTAAATGTATGTGCATAATACTGTCGGTAATAATAAATAATGCTAATTGAATACATTCTATGTGGCTGTGTGCCAACCCCCTCACTTGGGTAGCAGATCTGAAATTAACAGGCAAAAGGCTCTCAGATACTCCAAAAAGCATACCTTCCCTCATTTCTCTAGACTTGAACACAAATTAGTTTTTGAGTACCTATGTCCACTAATTGAGAAAAAAATGTAAATTTTCCCAAAGTAATTCTCACACTTCTGATTTTAAAAGAAGTAAATTCAGAATTTAATCTCAGTCAGTGCAAACTCTCAACTTCTCCTTTGATCTTGTCTTTTCTCTGGTAGTAGTTTGAGATGAGAAGGGGGTGAGGGTTAGAGGTGCAGGATGCCTTACATAGTCTCATGATCTAGAGAAGGGATGCCCAATCCCAGTGCCTGCCAATGGTGTTCAAAGGTCTCCACTACTAAAGTAAAGTTTCTATACCCTGGTCTCAGGTGCTCAGATTATTCCATGTTAATGGACTTTAACTTTCCATTTGGAAACTTAAAGGTAAGCAATAACTCTTTAATTCTCAGCTGAATTCTCCATCCCTATATTGATTCTAAGGGTAAAAGCCCAGGGCAAGTAGGTAAATCCCAGGAAATAACAGGGATGAAGAATGTCTCTGATAATACTGCACAAGGATTCTTCCACTACACATGCATGGTGTTCTTTTTTTTTTTTTTTGTCCTTTTTGAGACCGGCTGCACCGCGCTCAGCCAGTGAGCACTGTGAGCGCACCGGTCATCCCTTTATAGGATCCAAACCCGTGAGTGAGAAGCCTAGGATTTTACTCAAGTGGGACTGACTGCACAGCTTGAGCTCTTACTTACCCCTAGTTATAGTGTCACTCAGAGGAACAACAAAACCACTGCCCACTGTCAACACTTCACACTTTTATCTGATTGTTTAATGATTGTTTAAGTTTCATGATCTAACAAAGGTCTAGGACACAGAAAAACAAAGAAGGGGGATTAAATAAAAGCCTCTGCCATGTGTTACTCTTAAGGTGAGACCCTGTGAAGATGCTAAAATGGGAGACCATGGAAGCCTTCCTGTCAAGGTTCTTTGCTCTTCAGGGATTGTACCCATTTGAGTAGACAATTTTCTTTCCTTTTTTAAATTTCTTTTTATAAAACTACTTTATTGAGGTATAATTGAATATGTATTTAATGTATACAACTCGATGAGTTTGGAGATAAGTACACACCTGTGAAATTGTCAACTATACCCATGTCTTAAACATATTTACCACTTACAAAAGTTCCCTTCCACCCTCTTTATTTATTTATTTTTTTATTTTCTATTATTTTTGTGTGTGTGTGTGATAAGAACAGTTAACATAAGATCTACACTCTTAGAAAATAAGAGGGTATGTTGCACATACAATAGATCTTTAGGACTTATCTTGCACAACTGAAACTTTGTACACTTTGTACACCTCCCCATTCTCACATCCCCCCCAGGCCTTGGAGACCACCACTTTACTCTCTGCTTCCATGAATTCAACCATTTTAGATGGTGAGACAATTTTCTATGGGTTACTTGCATTTCTGCACTTGTGAGCAGAGCCACTGATAGCCTTTGTTCTGAACTGTCTTTTCAAGAATGTTTGTACAGCAGACAGCCAAGGATGATAGAGACTATGCCTCCCTCTAGAAAGAAGGCAGGTTGTTTACTGTCAAGTACAAGAAATATAATGTCTCCTTCCAGGGCATTTGTTTGCTTGCAGTGCATTAAAAAAAAGATTTAGATTTCTGAAGCTTGAGATTCCTCAGCAGTAACGCAAACCCACTGCATATGCAGCATCTACTTGGGCCATTCCACTTTCCTCGTGACTTGGGGCACAGGGGAACAGACATAACATGAAGCTCATGCTGCTTTTGTCCTGTGAGTAATAATGTCCTTTGTCTCTAATCCAGGATTCTCATGTTCTCTGCCAGCATCCATGAAACTGTGGCAGGCAAACTTGTGAGCTTGCAAGTAGAATAAAATCTCAGACCCTTCACAGTTTCTGACACCCAATATCCTCTTCTTGACTTAATGTAGTACTTACTATAATGTAATTGTATTTTGGCCTATTGATATCTACCACAGGTTTATAAACTGTAAACTGTTTGAGAATACTGTATCAGTTAGCTGAGGCTAAGTTTGGGTGTGCTAACAAACAACTCCAAATATTTAAACATTGAAGTACTGATAAACAGTTAGCAATGAACTCTCCAGGAACATAAGCCCTGATTTGGAGTATTTGCCAATTTCTGTAGTGTAAATACTCCCATCTTAGACAATTTTAAGCTACTGATGTGACATCACCTAATGCAGGATCAAAAGGAGATAAACACAATCAACACTCACAAGCCACAGGCCAGTACAAGCCACCTATAGCACACCACTGCTTTCTAACAATGGTTTATTTCCTGCCGATAGTACATGCTCTTTGCAGTTCAGCTTCAACTCTGCTGAGCTATATACCGTAGGCTGAAAAAGCAGACTTTATCCGAGACATGGCAATTGCGTGGCAGAGAGAAAAGGGTAAAAGCAGAGCCATAGGATGACTGTAAATTGTTTTGTTTGGAAATGGAATAAGTCACTGTCTGAAGTCAATGGATTGGAAAGACAGACCCAGTAAGGAGCGACAGCAAGATTTGGACACTAATGCAATCTACAGTGAGGTGCATCATTTTTTATTTCTTCTTGAATCCACATCATCCAACACAATGCTTTGCACATAGTTAGTGCTCAGTTAATAAAAGACTAAACAGCAAGTTAGTGATAGTCTTAATGATAACATTAGAAGGCTAGGCTAAACATTCTTGAACTTTGTTTATCTTTTTCCCAACATCTTCCCAGAGGTTTACACAGCCTGCTCAATGGGATGCAGTATATCTAGTGGTTAAGATTGTTAATGTGCTAGTATTCTACATTCAACAAAAATTCCTTGATCCACACTTTGAGTCCGATATTGTTTATACTTGGGAATAAATAACAGTGAAAAAAACAAAATTCTTCCTCTCATTGAACTTAAAATCTATCAGGAGACATGTAGCAAATAAACAGACAAAAAATACATCATTCCATGATAAGTTCTACAAAAAAAAAAAACAAACATTTAACTAATACTTATGAACATTGTGAAACCACAGCAGGAATATAAAGAGAGGCTCTTCTATATTATCATTGTTTTTATTAGTAATTAAATCTTCATGTAGCAAAAAATATGAAGTAACAGATTTCATGACATGTATAAATTGTGAATTTGATGACTTTAAACATTGGAGTAGCAAAAAATATGTAGCAAAAAACCTGCTTGTTTTTATTGTTTTGATCAATAATTAAATCTTTACTAAATAAAGAATTTGTAATGTGTTTTCACAAATTTTATGTTGGTTGTACTTGACTCATTGTTTCTGGTTTTAAATTTTTAAGCAGTCTGCTTTTTTGAAGATTTCTATGTCATATTTATTTTCAAGATTTTTCTTTTGGGGTATCTATTTTAACTTTTAAAT
>NW_007726159.1:810455-812103 GCF_000696425.1 Galeopterus variegatus
CTCAGTGTTGCCCCCGTACCGGACCAGGGACCGGCAACGGGACTGCAAACCTCGGTGTTGCCCCCGCGCCTCGCCCAGCCAGTGAGCGGGAGCCGGTCTGTATATGCAGCCAGTGAGCGGGAGCCGGTCTGTATGTGGGATCCGAACCCTCGGGCGGGAGCGCTGCCGCGCTTCCCAAGCGGCGCACTATCCAGTAAGCAGTCTGCTTTTTTGAAGGTTTCTATGTCATATTTATTTTCAAGATTTTTCTTTTGGGGTATCTATTTTAACTTTTAAATTCTATCATTCTCTTAACTTGTTCTCATTTTCAGTTATTTAAAGAAGAAAAAAATTGTATTCAATATGTTTATAATTTAAATATATTTTATCAAAAATATAATAAATTATACAATGTAAAAATTAAACATTCAAAGTTATTTTCACTCATGTTTTCAAAAATGATTTCTTCTAAAATGTTTACAAATATCTATTAAAATTAAAGGTCTAAATTCAAATTATGATTAGTAAATATGAAAGCTCTAAATTAATATTTTTAAAATAAAGCCAATATTTACATTGTCTTAGTCCATTTTCCATTGCTATAACTGAATACCTGAGACTAGGTAATTTATAAAAAAAAAAGAAATTTATTTCTTACACTTCTGGAGGCTGGGGAATCCAAGCCTGATCAGCCACATCTGGTGAAGCCTTTTTGCTAGTTGAGAGTCTCTGTAGAGTCCCAAGCCAGTGTAGAATATCACATGGCAAGAGGTCAAGAGCATGCCAAATTGGCTTTTATAACAGACCCACTCTTGTGATAAGTAACCCACTCCTGTGATAACCCATTAACCCATTAATCCATAATGGACTAATTAATTCATGAGGGCTCTGACGAGCTCCCAATCACTTCTTAAAGGCCCCACCTCTTAACACTTACATTGGCAATTAAGTTTTGGAAGGGACAAACATTCAAACCATAGCGTGCATTTTATTTTTCAAAAAATTAATAGAATTTTATTAAATATTTTGTCAAATAAAACTATTTGCAATTTTATATTCTATGGCTTATTGCCAACCTAAAGAATTGATATTATGCTTCATAGGTTATGTTTAGATCTACTCATACTCAAATTTAAGAGTAAATATAAATTTTTAACATTGAGAAATATTCCTCAGTCCCCAGATGCAAATATTGTGAATTTAGGCTAATTCTTGTGTACCTCTAGAACCTTGAACTGGAAGAGACAAAAGGCAAGAAAATAAATGCAGGATACTACTGGGAAACAGTACTTCATTATGTAAGAATTTATTGTATTCTTGCTATCTGAGAGAGAGTGTTTAAGAAGTGATTAGTTTGTTTTTTCTCTTTCTTAAGTGCCTCCACTGCTCAAATTCTCCTGCCCTTTGAAGTCACGTCAATCTCATATTGGCAACAACACAATCCAAAAATATTCATAGCATTTGTATACAGCTGCTTTATTTTGAAAACATAGGTAAAAAATGTGGAAAGACATTTCCCTGGGGCCTGAACAGTGTTGTGATAAGAGCATATATTTAGGGTGAGGCTGTGCTGTGCCAGTGCTGAGAAATGTCTTCTGAGTAACAAAGGTAACTGTGTGTCCTTTAATAAATTTTGAGTGTGTGTTTTTCTACTACCTGGGAACCTCCC
>NW_007726159.1:812570-815451 GCF_000696425.1 Galeopterus variegatus
GTAACTGTGTGTCCTTTAATAAATTTTGAGTGTGTGTTTTTCTACTACCTGGGAACCTCCCAAGCGTGGAATCATGTAGTGCCTTGTAAATTTGTTAAAGAGTTTAGATTTTGTTTTAGATGGAAAATCTTCAGAGGATTCTGATCTTACATCGATTTTTAAATTATTTTTCTGAATGCGATGTGCAGAATACATTGTAGAAGAGCAAAAATAGACACAGAGAGACCAGTTTGAAGGCTATAATGATCGCCAAGTGGAAAATGAAGATGGTTTGGACAACAGCAGTAGATGTGGTGAAAAGCAGTCCAATTCTGTATATATTTTGAAGGTAAATACTGAAGGATTCGTTGAATGGAACATAGGGAATCAAAAGCAGAGACAAGTCATTGAAGACTCCCAAGGTTTGACTTTCACTTCCACCTTTCCAACATTAATTTTTTTCACTTTCAAATGAGGCCATCTCCAAAACTAGACTTTTATGAAGATTAAATGTGGTAATCCATGTTGTTATTCCCATGATGCCTGGCATATAATAATCACGTGATAACTCTTAGCCATTAAATTACTTTTAAGACATCGCCTGAGAAAAACACTTTTTCAAATATCTTCTTTCATGACTCTGAATTTTTGCACATTTATATTCCTATAATCAGGAGCCCATTGATCCTATTTTTTCCTGTCAAAAATCTTCCTATCTATCAAGGCTTTGAAGATCAAAAAACTTTTCAGTCTCAAAGGAATTAAGATCAAATATTGCAAATAATAGGAGATGGATTGATGTTTAGGGAACAGAAGATACCCTTCCCAAGCAGTTGCCTGTTCCACTTATTGAATCTAAATTTTCTAAATCTGAAACCGACTATTGAGTACTATAGTATTCTGTGCTATACTATAGTATTAGCAATTCATTTTTTTTTTTTCAAATCTCACCTGTGTGCATGAGTAGATGCATAAAAATAAAAGGGAATCATCTTGTCAAGAGACTAATAATGATCTTCACCTGCCTGCTTCGGGAACAATCTCCTCGCTCTAATGAGAAAATATTTTGACACTGAACTAAAGAGACCTCATACTGAGTAGGACTTATATATAATACACACCAATACACTGGAAAATTAGACATAGACCTCATGATCATTATATGTTTTACAACTACTTGAGTCATAAATACTTCTCCATATTGAAGTTCTGAATACATTCTTCCAATACCATAAAGCTAATGTTCTCTTTTCAAACAGAGAGAAAATTATAAAGCCCACTAAACCCCAAAACTGATTTCTTTGTTTTAGTAGTCCTTTCATTAATTACGCAGTCCAAAGGGGACTTGCAAAGTGAAGATAGTTTACCGAAGCAATTAAGCCGATGTGATTATCAAAATGATTTCCACAATAGTCATTAGTGATACAGTTATAGCTGAAAAGGGACGAAATTTAAACTTTGAGAATTACAAATGTGGCTGCCTCATGTAGCTAGCAGTCTAATTCAGTCTTGTAAGGAAAATACATTAGTCAAAATGGTACTAAATTCTCAGCCAGAAACACCAAAAAGAATGACCCGTGTTACTGGGAGCATAACTCTATCAGCCCATAAGACAGACACTGCATCTGCAGAGAGGAAGAAAGATACATTTGAAATGGTACAGCCACTTTAGAGGAGTCATTTCTTACAAAACTCAATATATTCCTACTAAACATATCCAGTAATTGCATTCCTTCAACCCAAAGGAATTGAAAACTTATGTCCATACAGAAACCTGGCATGGATGTTTATAGCAGCTTTATTCATAATTGCCAAAACTTGGAAGCAACCAAGATAGGCTTCAGTAGGTTAATTGATAGATAAACTGCGGTGTATCCAGACAATGGAATATTATTCAGTACAAAAGCGAATGAGCTATTAAGCCATGAGAAGACATGGAAGATACTTAAAGGCATACTACTAAGTGAAAGAAGCCAATATGAAAAGGCTACATACTCTATGATTCCAACTATACATCATTCTGGAAAAGGTAAATCTATGGAGACAGTGAAAAGATCAGTGGTGGCCAGGGGTTATGGGGGAGAAAAGGATGAATGGGTAAAGCACTGAGGATTTTTAAGGCAGTGAAACTACCATACTTAATGATGGATACATGTCATTATACATTTGTCCAAATCCACAGAACTATAACACTGAGTGAACTCCAATGTAAACTAAGGACTTTGGGTGATAATGATGTGTCAGTATAGGTTCATCAATTGTAACAAATGTACTATTCTGGTGGGGGGTGTTGATAATGGGGGAGGCTGTGCATGTGTGGGGGCAGAGGGTATATGGGATATTTTTGTACCCTCCTCTTAATTTTGCTGTGAGCCTAAAACTTACATTTGAAAAGAATCATGAGTGATGTATGCTTTAATCTATTTTTAAATGATTACAGAAAGTTCTCCTGCAATAATGAAGAATATTGAATTATATGTTTCATTGCATTTAGATGCATTAAATGCTCCTCCATTCAATGTATATAATATTTTAAGCCTAAATCTACTAAATCACTTATACTGTTTTATAAATGTTGGTTTTTGTCTGTTTCTTCCACTGGATTATGAACCCTTATTGAAATGAGGAATGCAAAGGGAGGTCCTAATAGAGATGTGAGCACTTCAGACTTAAACGTAAGTCTCAGGCACCCAAGTAGTGATACTAAAAAGAAATTGGGATACACAAGTCTGGACATTAAGTTTGGGATATATAAGTTGAGATATTAGAGGAGAAATATGGACTGAAGAAATGAAACACAGTAGATGGAATTAGCTGAGATCATCTAGAGGAGACAGTGTAAGTAGCTAAAAGACAGTGGTGCTGAATTGGATTCTAGAGAATTCTACCATTTAGAGGTAAG
>NW_007726159.1:815848-820662 GCF_000696425.1 Galeopterus variegatus
AGTAGCTAAAAGACAGTGGTGCTGAATTGGATTCTAGAGAATTCTACCATTTAGAGGTAAGGCAGAGAAGAAACAGCCAACAAAGAACAGGAGTGCTCAGTGATGTAAAGAGAAAATCAAGAGGGTGGTATGTAAGTAGCTAAAAGACAGTGGTGCTGAATTGGATTCTAGAGAATTCTACCATTTAGAGGTAAGACAGAGAAGAAACAGCCAACAAAGAACAGGAGTGCTCAGTGATGTAAAGAGAAAATCAAGAGGGTGGTATGTTTCTAGAGTAATGAGAAGAAAAAATATTTCAAAGGGAAAGAGCAGCAGAAACGGTCAAATGTTGCTGAGAGGTCAAATAAGATTAAAACAGAAAAATATCCACCAGATTTGGTAAAATATCCACCATTGGTGACCTGGACAAGAGCAGTTTACACAGATGTGTTAAATGTAGAATAGGATATGAGAAAATGGGGGCAGCATTTACAGATAACTGTTTTGAAAAGCTTTGCTCTGAAGAAGAATAGAGATATATAATGGAATTTGGAGAACAATACATGAGGTCCATAGTGTGTGTGTGTGTGTGTGTGTGTGTGTGTGATCATATTTATATCCTAATGGAAATGATACAGTAGACAGAGAAATTGGTAAAGCATGAAAGAGAGGCCATAACGAAATGAGAAAAATCTTTGAGCAGAAGAGAACACAGGAGTTTTCATTCACAAGTGGAGACATTAGACTTTGGTAGGAGAGTATCCTTTCCTTTGGTATGAAAAGTAACCTTTTCTCCCTTGTGACAAAAGGGAAGAAGAAACTGCAAGAGAGATTGTACAATTCATAGGCAAAAATGACAATGCTTTAAATTAATTTCTATTTTCTCAGTGAAATATGAGGAAGGTCATTAATTCAGAACAAAGGGGTTGGCAGAGTAGGTATGAAATAGTCATCCACAAGCAGAGGAAAATAATGTTATTAGAAAAGTGTAGTAGGATTTCTGGCGCTAAGTGCTCAATTGACATGTGTAGTCATGAATTGATGGGAAGTTGTCTGATTTTCTTTTGCAATATTCTGCTATTCAACTATAGGCAGAGAAGAAAAATAGTTAGGTTCAGCTTGGGCTGGGGTTTTGCCAGACACTTGTAACAAGCAGAGAAGAGAATGGGAAAGCTTTTCCTAGGAAGACACTTAAATGATGGACCAGGAAATCTAAGCCCTTTCCTGAGTGAATATAGGAAGAAACAGATGGATAGTAACAAAGTGGTGGAATCTGTGGTTTGGAGGCCTCATAGCATAGAAAGAATTGTAACAGGGGGAGTACTAAAGCAAGTAAACTGGAAGGATGGGAAACGGTGGTTGGAGAGTCAGATGGTTGAAATCAAGATTTTGGAAAAGGTGACCTTTATGGTACTGTCAAGCATTACAGGGAGAGAAAGTTTCTATTAGCACATAATGGGGCATAACAAGCCACCCCAAAGCTTAGTGGCTTAAAACAACAATAATTTTTTTATTTCTCACATCTCTGGGTAAGCTTGGTATTTCTGGGGATGGGCTTGGTTGGTCAGGGCTGGGCTCACTCGTGCTGTCTGCTTAGAGGTCAGCTTAAAGGTAACTGGTTCAGGACGGCCTCAGCTGGGAAGACTAGGCTCTGCTACAATGGCCTTTCATCCTTCACCAGGTGAGCCTATACTTTCATTCCTTCAGGTCTGAGAGAGAGAGTAGATGCATGCAAGCCCTCCTGAGATCCAGACTCAGAATGTACATACTGTCATTTCTACAATATTTTATTGGCCAAAACCAGCCAGACTGAAGAGGTGGGGAAATTGACTCTTTTGTTTGTTTGTTTTGCTGGCTGGCCGATGCAGGAAACTGAACCCTTGACCTTGCAGTTATAAGGCTGCCCTCTAAGCAACTGAGCTAACCAGCCAGCCTGGAAATTGACTCTTTTGACACAGATTGTAAAAGGTGTGGATTCAGGGAAGGATGGGAAAACTGGGATCATTTTGCAGTCAATCTATGGCAACAAGATCTGGATATAATTTTGTTATTGCACGGTCTAGCCCTCTTCCTATTACCACCACATGAATACATTCATAAACAGATTACATTTGAATGGCACTTCCAAGTTTGAAAATCCTTTGCAACTGTCATTTCTGGTGATTTATCATCACTACAACAAGCATTTAGCCTCTCTTTACAAAGGATTGGCATTTAAGGGTTTTATATTGTGGGGGGAACATGGTCAGATTAGCATATAGAAAGTTTTCCCTGGAAGTTAGGTGTACAATTTTTGAAAACAGTAGGTCAGGTAGGAGAGCAGTTCAAAGGCTGTTGAGAAGTTCTGTGGATAAACACTAAGAGTCTGAACTTAGGCAGTAGGCATAAAAAGAAAATGACAGACTCCAGAAATACTTAGAAGAAGAGCTGAAAAAACCCCACAAGATTTATTGACGTATTGGTATATGTAGACAAGGAAAGGAAGGACTTAATATTGAATTAGAGGTTTCTAATTGGGGCATCTGGATGGACCCACAAAACAGGGAGTTGAGAATGACAAGCAGATTTCAGGCACCGGCTAGTGAGCTCAGGTGTGGATATGTGGAGTTAGAGATTCCTGGAGGACTTAAGCAGATATTAAATGGATTGTTGGAAATATAAACCTGGAACACAGGAGGACTCTGCATTCAATCTACAGTTTATAAGTCAAGACTATCTGTAATCGAGGAGATAATGGAAGTAAACATATAGAATCAATTTATCAAGAAAGAGGTTATAGGAAGAAGAGAATTAAAAATGGAGCCCTAAGGAATTTCAATACCAGAAGGGTGGGCTGAAAGAGAAAAGAGGAGTATGATCATAACGGAGGCGGAAAAGAAGACAGTAGAGAGGAACATGAAGAAACCCAAAGTAGAATGATATCACAGAAACCAAGGAAAAAGGAAGATGCCAGGAGAGCTTGTTAAGAATGTAAAATATAGCTCTTGTAAATTTAAATTTAAAACTAGTGCCTAAGATTTCATCACTATGAAGGTCAAAGTTCATCTGAATTAGAGCGGTTTCAGTAAAGTGTTATGAGCAGTGTCCTGGTTGCAGGGCTTGTGATTCTCTTGTAACCAAAGCACAGGGAAGAAGTGACGCTGTTGACTTTTGAGGCTAGATGAAAAAAGGCAGTAGGGTTTCTGCTTATCTGCTAGGATACTCTCTTTGGAGCCCTGAGCTGCCATGTAAGACGTCTAACTACCTGAGGCTGTCATGATATGAGGAGTCCAGTCCACATGGAGAAGCCATGTGTAGGTGCTGTGGTCAGTAATTCCAGCTAAGGTCCCAGCCAAAAGCCAGCATAAAAGGCCAGACTTGTCAGTGAATTTGTCTCCAGGTGATTCCAGCTCCACGCCATCAGGTCACCCTCAGCTTTCAAGCCTCATTAGCTGAAGTTCCAGATATTGTGAAGCAGAGACAAGCCATTTCCCCTGTGCCCTATTTCTATTTCTGCCCCACAGAACCCATGATCATCATAAACAGTGTTTAAGCTACAAAATGCTGGTGCAATTTGTTATGCAGCAATAGTAACTGGAACATCATTGAAAGAAATTCCAGCTCCAGAGAGAAATGATGTACTTATTATAATATGACAATTTTTAAAGAATCTTAAATTGCAAAATACTCTTCCCAACTCAAACTCTAACATTTCTGAGTTTTAGTCATGGATAACACTCAAATCAGTTTTATCTTTTCACAAGTTTCCCAGGATTTACAAGAAGAAACTCCTACTATAATTTCTTGTTATCTAATCTCCAAAGCTTATCCTGAATTCTATCTTCTCTCTGAAACCTGAAGTGATCACTATTGACAAAAGGGATCTTTCATTCCTATAATCAGTTGTAACAGTTTTCTTTAAAATTAACATGTAGCCTATGTTACCGAATAGATCTAAGTTTGGGTTACACTTATGTTCCCTTGTATCATATTGATTACCCATCTCAGAGCAATCAATATAATAATTGTTCAATAAATATGTGTCGATTGACTTAACCCTTAATGCAAATATAATATGATTACTAGATTTTAAAGCTAATTATTTTATTCTGCTGCTGAATGAAATTTATTGTAACTTCTTGTTTCAAACTCTTGTTTTCAACAAGAGATTGTGTGCACAGTCATCATAAAAAGTATACATGCTTTTAAGGTCTTCAAACTTACTTTTGTTAATAGAATGCTATTTTTACTTTGATTATGCCGTCTAAAGAAATGTGTATTTCAAGAATGGCGGTGACCATGCTAATAAATGTAGTACGCAACATGATGGGAAGTGCTGGGCCAAGTCTGTATTCATTTAAACAATTTTCTAAGAATGGAAAAGGAAATAGGGAGAGGGAGGGAGACTGACTCAGTGGGAGGCTGTTTATTAATTAGTGAACAAGTGCTGTGTACATACTGAGCCATGTGGCTGCCTTTCAAAAAAGCAAAGGACATGAGAAACTTCAGCTGTTTCCCCAAAACATGCTCACTTAAACTGTCCTCATAGAGATGTGTGTTATTATCTGTGAGAAATGAGTTTGTTGGGGCCCATACTGAGCCATGTGGCTGCCTTTCAAAAAAGCAAAGGACATGAGAAACTTCAGCTGTTTCCCAAAAACATGCTCACTTAAACTGTCCTGATAGAGATGTGTGTTATTATCTGTGAGAAATGAGTTTGTTGGGCCCAGCCCATGGCTCACTTGGGAGGGCGTGGTGCTGACAACACCAAGTCACGGGTTAAGATCCCCTTACCAGTTATCTTTAAAAGAAAAGAAAAGAAATGAGTTTGTTTATGGAGAAGAAAGAGATAAAAT
>NW_007726159.1:821020-821987 GCF_000696425.1 Galeopterus variegatus
AGTTATCTTTAAAAGAAAAGAAAAGAAATGAGTTTGTTTATGGAGAAGAAAGAGATAAAATGGTGGTGATGGGTTAGGGGAGGCAGGGAGGAGTTGGGGAGTCATCTCAGAAGCAGGCTGAAAAAAGAGAAAGCATTTGTGGCTGAGGTCTTGTTCAATAAAGCAAAAATATTCTTCTTATCGGAAGGACTGTCACACACATCATTCTTTATTCTTAGGAAACTTGCAGCATCAGATTTGAGGACAGAATTTGGATGCAGGTGGAGTGGGAGGTCAGTGCCAGTTGTTTTCCAGGTGTTAAGTGTAGGCATTTTAATCAAGGACTGTCAGGATCACCAGGACTTGGAGTGTTGTCCAGGCCCTTGGCCCATGACCGTGTCTCCAAGTTCATGGATTTCTGTTTATTTATTCAATAAGTATTTACTAAGAACATACTAAGAGACATACATCAATCATTGTTCAAGATGCAAAGAACACAGCAACAGAAAAGGGGAGTGGAGGGCAGATTAAAGTCTCTGCTCTAAAGGAATTTACATTTTACTGGGGGAGACAGACAATAAGCAAATAAATAAAAAATTCATATGATGATAAATGTCATGAGGAAATTAAACCAGAATGGTGATAGGGATTGACCTTGACATTCAGTAAAACATAATTCTCTTCAAGGTGCCAGATTGGCTCCATTGAGGTCTGACCCATAAGAGTCCCTGTAGGAATCACAAATTGGTCAAAGCCCAAGTCTGTGCAAAAGACAGTGCATTCATCCCTATTGGACAACAGCTATGAAGTTTCCTGACTGTTCCTGGCCCTCTGTTGGCTATAAGAGCCTCTTTATGATCTAGAAGCAGGAACGCTGTCCAGTAGCATTGAGCTGCTCAGAAATTATAGGCCTCTTTCAGCAGACATTCCTTGACTGAAATGATCACTCCCTCCAAGCCTGCCCTGATTTATGTCCTGCTTGATTTTT
>NW_007726159.1:822254-840345 GCF_000696425.1 Galeopterus variegatus
TCCTTGACTGAAATGATCACTCCCTCCAAGCCTGCCCTGATTTATGTCCTGCTTGATTTTTTTTGTTGTTGTTGTTGTTGCTTTAATGTTGTTGCTATCACATTCCATTTAACCTCGAGCCTCACCTCCTTTCTCTACTGCCATACCTGGACTAGCCTCCTTCCTTTTGACAAGCCAAGCTTACCTAGTCCCACGCAGGTCCTCACCCTGTCTAGTTGTGACCAGAATGGAACATGCTGGTAACCTGCCCCAGAGTGATCACATCCTGGCAAAACCTGGCTTCTGCTTTCCTGTGTCAGCATCCGGATCTTAGCCAACAACCCTATTCTTATAAATGCTCTAGCAATGCCTTCTAACTTTATACTATCTAGACTATTTTGCCAACTGAGGTTAAGATGTTATGCTTTGAACACTTGATGGTGAAGGGTCCTGAATAGGATATCTAAATGCTAGGCCTGCTAAGTGGCAAAGAAAAACTTCATCCATTAGTTCCAAATATGTCAACTGTCTGAGAGGTCTACCTATGGGGACAGGCAGAGGCAGCAGTGGGAATACCTGGCCAAAACCTGTTGGGCCAAGGGAGTGGTCATTTTACTGAAGAGTCTGAGGTATCCTGAAATAGAAACACAGCTTCTAGCTCTAAAATTATTGTCCTAGGGAGCTGAGAAAGACGTTCCAATAGAGCAGGTGCAGAGGGAATTTATTTGAAGGATACATAGGAATCTCACATAATCTAATAGCAAATACTACTGCTAGGCCTCATCACTGCTGGAAAATTTTTCAGACAAGCTACTTTCTCTTCTTTTTTTTTTCAGGCAGTACAATTTCCCTTCCCTACATCTCTATACCCTCAATTTCATTCTCCTTTATGTAGCCAGGCTGCTTTCAGAAGCCTCTTGGTTTCTGTCCCTGGGTAACTTCAGCTTAACATGAGCCTCTGCCCTGCTGTGGGGCCATTTTTGTCCACACTTAACCAGATGTTACAGCTCCAGTACCCACCATTGATACTAAGTCAAGCTCTATGCCTCTTGATTAAAATTCTTGCAAAAGAGAATATGATTGGCCCAACTAGGTCTTGAGTTCCTTGGGTTTTATGTCCACTCAGCTATGGCAAGCCCCTGGGGCTGGAGATCTTATGATCCTATGCTACAAATACAGTAGCCATGGGCATGGTCAAGGGAAAAATTTTCTTAGATGGTGGACAGGGTGAGAAGGGAGGCAATGATTAGCATAAAGGTCCAGTGAAGCTGAAAAGTGCCAACACCACCATCAACTACCAAAGAGGCCACTCTTTTCAGGGTAATAGTTTGATCAGTAGTTGCCTTAAAGTTTCTGGTGCCTCCAACATGTATGAATGTTTGAATTGCCAATTGTTGATTCAGAGTATAATTCTAAATTTGTCCACTTTCCAAAGGGACACCAGATTATAAACATGCTAAAGGTAGACCTTTTGTAAATCTTGATCTAATGGAATTAGTCTAGCAAAGTAAGAACCTGGGAAACAGTAGTGAACAAGAATGTGAATAAAAGCATAGTTTACAAGGGACTACAGAAGGGTGGCAGACTTCCTTGCAATTGCACATGCTGTTCCTTCTGCCTAGCATGCCTTTCCTTTCACCATCTTCCTGGTAAAATCTTAGTCACTCTTCAAGACCTAAATTAATCACCACTTCTTCTAGAAAAACATTTTTGACATGGCGTGCTTCCTTCTCTCCCAGGCAAAGATGATCACTTTCTTCTTTGGTCACAGCCAACTTACAAACATTTCCATCTTCATAAAAGATTTTTAAAGTTTTGATTGCTGAAAGTGTAAATATTTGATGATATTTTAAAGGGTTTGTGTTTTTATGAAATTAAAAACATCAGTGTTGATGCACTGCTGGCTTCAACTTCTCTGATGAAAAGCTTGTCTGTAAACGATGCAGTTAACAGATTTCACACATGAAAACATTACCTAGAATTTTTTAAAATGTTTAATTCCAGGCAAAGCAACAGCTTTATCCTAACATATATTTCCTACAAAACATTTTTAAAAGAAAGTCAGTAAAGATTCTCTTATTGCTGAGAATTTATCTTCTTCAGTAAACTCTTCCTATAGAGGCACAAAATTGTGATCAATAATTAATTTTATTTTTGAAATAAAACCTAGCAAATATAATCTGAGATAAGATAGAAATGCCGATATATTCACTCCACGGTATAATAAAATTCTAGCACTGCATAATTTGTTCTAATGACTGTTTCTCAAAGTCTTCAGCAATGTTTTCAGTATATCTTCCAACACTGGTGATAAAGAAATACAAATTAGTTTGTGATTTATTGCTTTTCATGTATTTTAATGTATTATTTCACCTTGGAAGGAAAAAACAGTTTTCCAAGTGGTCTTTTCTTGCTAAGTAAATTTCTAAACATTGGTCATTAAATTTAGTGAAGTTTCATTAATTGCCTGATTGAGTCACTCTTGACTTTTAAAACTGCTGAAAAAATTGTAAAGGGTTGTTTAAGTTCTGCATGCTTAGTTTTTTTTTTTTTTTTTTTTTTTTTTTTTGATGTCTTGCTAATCATGAGCACATCTCAAGGCACCATACATGCAGATGAGGTTCTTCATTACCAATAATGACACAGAAATCCACACTTCAAATAGTTTCATTATAACTTTGAATCTGAAGGAAGGTGATTATTAGATCTGACTAGATCTTGCTTTAAAATTTAGCTAACAAAAAGAGCTTATTTGCTAAAACAAGTGTCACAGCTAAGATTTTCTTTCTTGTCCAATTGTGCCTGCCTTTTTAATTTTATCTGCTATTTCTTTGTGGGAATTTTAAAAGTCACTTTCCATCTGGTGAAGATTACTTAGCCAAAACTTAAGGCAGCACAGATAATCTGCACAATGAAGGAAGGGGCAGAGGTGCCCACTTTGCACTGGGAAATATGACCTCACTCCCTTGCTTCTGTGTGATACCATGTCAAAGCCTAACCCCAGACATCCATGGGCTCAAACTATGTGATGGTCCATCGTCAATCCTTTTATTAAATGTTAGTAAGGACTAGTTTCTTCTTAAAATTATTTTTAAATAAGTAGGAGTTTTAATATTTTCTTCTCAAACTCCAGTTGGTTGCCTTGTGCACCCTACAGTACACACACCCCACTTTGGAGTAATTGTTCTAATGTTTGTTTGAATAAGAAAACCTATCAACCCTTGAAGAGATTTCTCTCCACTGAAGTCCTAAGACTCTTACTACGTTCAGCACTATCACCAGTTTTGGAAGGTTTATAGAAAACATTGTTGAAGACTTGGAGAAACAGGAATTAGAACAAATTATGTTGTAGCATTATTGTATTGTATTGTTTTCATGATATGTATTTTTGTCCTGACTCCTCAGCTAAATTATAAGCAACTTGAAGGCACGCTATACTCCTTACTATTCCTTTTTATTCCTCACAGTACCTACCGCAGTACTTTGTCTAGAAGATATACGATATATGCGTTTTCTGTGCTACATTGTTTTTAGCTTCTCATATGCTATTTTCTTGTTTGCCAGGATTGTACTTTCTGTCAGGACGAGATCTTTGTTTTATTCTTTGAACTACATACAACACCTGCTACAAAACCTACACGGATTTTTAATGCATATTTGTTGACTGAAACCAGATAACCAAATAGATTTAGCTAATAACCTCACTTTACACAGAAATTAAGACAATAGGCTATGAATCAGGGTTCTAATGGAATGCTGTACAGTTAATTTTAGACAGCATAAATTACTTACACTATTTCCCTGAATATTTCACCTAGTTAACAGACGTATCATTAGGAAAAGAATCTTTATATCCCTCTTACCACAAAGAGTGAATGTGCTTTTATGCAACAATATCAAAATAATAAATAATAAAAGGCAAATTCTGTGAGGAAACATTCACTAATTCCTTCATTCACTGAATAAAATAATATTTATAGTGCACTTACTATGTGCCATATATTAATTATAAATGTGGTAGAATGAAGCACAAAGCAGAGACCATAAAATAAAAACTTGACAGAGTAAACAAGTTGTATAATCATCACCTAATAATCTATATTGAAAAGAGGCTAAAAGAAGCTGTTACAAACCACCACAGAACAATTCAATTTCATTTTGTAACATCCGATGTGCCTGTAAATTATTTGTCCAATATCTGCCTGTTTTCCTCACTGGGTTATAAGGCCCATTGGTGCCCAGACCAGGTCTGATTTGTTACTGCTGTACCCCTGTTGCGTAGCACAATGCTGGCACATAATCAAGTATTCAATAAGCATATGTTGAAATGAATAGTGAATAGATGTATATGTAGGGAGAAAACCAACACTGAGAGTTGCATAATTTTTAAGATCCAAAAATAAAGAGAATTATAAAACAGAAGATTAAGCTATCCTTTATTAAAGACAATTTGAGAAAGTCAAGTTATTCAAAAAAAATGCATCTTTATACGTAAAATAAAAGAGTAATTTAAAAGATAAATTTCTATTGGATTTCGGCAAAGGCTGATGGGTTCAAGAATTCGGTAATATGTTCAACAAATATGTACTGAATCCATACAAAGTGCCAGGCACTGTTCTGGGTGCAGAGATACAGGAGAGAATAAGATAAACTTGGTCTCCATCCACATGGAGTTTACAGAAATTCAGAATGTACTAGAAGGCCCAAAGATTATTTTCTTCATGTGTAGAAAAAAATCAAGACTCTATTACAAAAAGCAATTGCATATTTGATAACAAGCAAATGCCTAACAGATTTGTGATTATATGTGTGAATGTATAACTCCCTGGTCGCACATTATGCTCCGTGGTTTCCCATGTAATCTACAGTCTTCCATACTCTAGGTTATTGTTCATGCTAGTACTCCCTGCTGGAGTCCTTTTCCACTATGCCTAACAGATTTGTGATTATATGTGTGAATGTATAACTCCCTGGTCGCACATTATGCTCTGTGGTTTCCCATGTAATCTATAGTCTTCCATACTCTAGGTTATTGTTCATGCTAGTACTCCCTGCTGGAGTCCTTTTCCACTTAAGTCCTTCTTTTACTTGTCTAAATCTATTTATTCTTTAAATTTCTGAGCTACAGACACAATCCCCCACTTCATACCTCTTTGACCACCATAAGCTTCATGTACATAAGCCATCATTTGGTTCACCATACTACATTGAAATCGTGATTTGTTTGTCTCTTTTCTGAACTCTAAGTTCCTCTAGGCCAGAGGCTAGTTTTCACTGATTTTGTATTTTTTAATGCCTAGTACATAAACAGAGATCAATAAATGTTTGAGTTAAACTGAAGCCTCTGTCTTCTATTTAGAAACCTAATATAAGAGCAAAGACTTCACTTGACAGCCTGCATTTCCAAAATTTCTTTAAAAGGCATTCTGCAATCTGACTAATCAGGAAAAGTAATTGAAAGCATTTACAGGCCTGAGTACATTCTCTTTCCGTCCTACTCATAGCTCAACTCCGCATGAAAATTTGAGGCAGAAAACATCATTATCTTTAATGTCCTGATCACATAAAACCCATTTGCTTTCTTAATACCTTAAATACTTAAAGACTGCATAATAAAAAAGTTCTTTTTTGGTAAATCTAGTACCTAAAATGCTAGTAAAATGTTATGAACATCCTGTGGTACTATTACTGGTTCTGGGATAGTAAAACAAGTTTCTCAGAGACAGAAGAAAACAAAAGGAGAGAAAAATATATGAGAATATCTACCATAAACAAATATTACCTCTGTCTTGACACCTTGAATATACAATGGATTCTCCTCATTGATTAATTACTATTTCAACATCTGTGGCATTATCTGTTGCCACAATTATGCTTTATAACAAACCATCCTAAAGTCAATTCCTTAAAACAATAAATATTTACTTAGTTCACTATAGATTGATGATTTCAAATGGGTTTAGCTGGGAGTTTATTCTGATCTCAGCTGGATTTCCTCATGCATTGGGAGTCTGACTGGCAATTGGCCAATGTAGGATGGCCCTAGCTGGGCTATCTGAGACAACTCTGCTCTCTTCCACATGTCTCTCACATCCTTCCTGCAGGCTAGGCCAAGCATGTTCTTACAGCATGGCAGAGGAGAACAGTGAGCAGGCCCAATCATGCAAGAAGGCAACAAAAAAACACGCACTTTTCAACCCTCTGCTTGTATCTTGGCTAACGTCCTATTGACCAAAGCAAATCACATGTGTAAGTCCATAGTCACAGTGAGAGAGGACTTTAAAGTTATAGGACACCAAGATCAAAGGTTCAGATTTCTATACCGGCCAGTCACTGAAAAAAAAAAAAAAAAGTTATAGGACAAAGTGTGGATCCATGGAGGCCATTAGGTGGGGACATTAATACAACCAACCTGTAAGACACCTGGATTCTTGAAACTACCACGATACTAAACTTTAAAAACCTATGCAAGAGAAGTATGAGGGTATGTCAAAAGTTCATGGAAAAATAGAATTGAAAAATAATACAAATCTTTCCATGAACTTTTTCTCATAGAACAACATTTCCACATAATGAATTCTGGATACTTCAGAAAGTAGAAGACCCTAGAAATGCATCACAGTGTCTAAAATTTTTGAATTTTTATTTGGAATTTGGTTCTCAGTTTTACCAAACTACAGATTTTAAAAAATAGATTCACCATGTGAGGTACATTCATCAAATTTAAGAGTAAGCTATACAATATTGTCAATTGTAAATTACAAGTGAGTCTGTCAAGTCCAGCAAAGTATAACTGACAAGGCAGATAATATAGAGTCCACGAGAGAGGAAAACAGAATGTAAAAGAAAAAAATTAACCTACAAAGATGATGTGCACATGTGCATGCACGTACATGCGCGCACATATGAAGACTAGAGAGAGATTCTCCAGACAAATCCTTAAAAAGAAATTCCTAGAAAATTGGATCTAGCAGTGTTTTAAGAGAATAATTGTACTGGCTGGGGGTTTTTTTAGAAAGCAAAAAAGCCATATGTAGGTAGCCTAAGTTGATACAGGAGACATATGCAAAAACAGTCCCTCAACAGTTATACAGCCAGGTCTCCGGGGAAACCAGAATACTATTCAGGATGCATAGATGCTCAGTGGCTCCACAGCTATAGTAATCCAGATGGGAGTCCCATTCATAGTCCTATGATCCCTCAGCAGCAAGTACCTGTTGCTTTCTATTCTTGTTATTCTTCCATATTTGTGGCTAAACTTATCTCTGCTTCTACAGTGACTGCTTCTATTCCGCTGCCATTTCCATCTGTTTTTACTTTTACCTCGTGGCTTCTAATACTGCTTCTTTCTGTGAAGCCTATTTGTTTCCATGCCATTCTGTTAGATAACAGAATCTTGTAAGATTTGGGATGAATCTCAATCTCACATAGAACGGGAATACTCGCCTCGAAGAGACCAACGAGCAATGCAATTAGCAAGAGGTTTATTATTTCCAACGCATTGGGTTCTCACCGCCAAGCTGGGGTGAGACCCCGTTAGGCTTTTTAGCTGTCTTTTTATACATTTTTCTGGGGCAACTTTTTTGGCAGCCAGGAGACAAAGCCATAAGCAGTGTTTATTGGCTAACTTAAGTGACCCTACAGCTCATTGGTTGGCACCCATCCGTTTCTAAGTGATTTCCCTTCTGACTTCTTTACTGGTAAACACTTGGCCATCTGCTGGTTTGACTTAGCTATGTAGAGACATAAAATCAGCTAAGTACTTCTGTACCTCATAGCTCTGTGGTTACAAGCCTGTGCCTGTGTTAGCAAGAAAACCACAGGCTGTCAGCTCTGAGCTCTTCCTGTGTAGGGGAGAAGTAGACCAATTCTCAGAGACCCCTCCTCAAGCAACCACACTTCTTGCCCCACTTACCCAGGTGTGATAAGACCCCTACCCAGAGGTTCCTTAGAGAACACGCTTATGTGGAAAGTTTTATGTTCTACCGCAACCTACATTTCTCAGCTCTTGCAAGCTAGCAGAACATCCTGTGTATCTAGCTGGCCCGGGGGAGGGGGGCAAGGTGTGTCTTGCTGTAACAGCTTTTAAGATGGCTTCACTGTTGTTAAGTTAGAGCAAGCCCGTTTACAAAAGCAGATAGCGCAGGTTAGAAGTTTTCAATCTCACTCTGAGTGTCTGATATTGCCAGACTGTCACCTTCCAGGAGAGTGTTGGCAAGCCCTAGCTCCTGGCCATGACTTAGGCTATGGCTAATTTTTTAAGTGAAGGCTCGGGTCAAAAACCCATCACCACTCTTTACAGTGGTTGTTGAATGTTGGTGTTACTGGGCAAAAATAAATCCTGCACATGGAAGTGTAAGTATTACAGGTATTCTGAGGCCTCTCAGAAGGAGACAAGCTAACTGTGCCATCCACAGACTGTTTAATGTAAAAAATCACTAAGACAAGAAAAGACTAATCCAAGAATGCAAAGATAAATCATCATGAGGAAACCTGTTAATATCATATGGCCTATCAATGAATCAAAAAGAAAAAAATTATAGGTCATCTTGAAAGATCCGTTGAGAAAAGAATTGATGTACCAGAATGGATTTAACATTATTTATTATAGTTTTCTAGTAAAATTCTTAAACTGGTGGATCTATATTTTTTTAAAAAAACAAAAAACCAACAACATTTTGTCAAGGAAATACAAATAGATGTAAAGAAATCCCAAGATTGCTATATTCTTTGATGAAGAAACTGATAGAGGTGATAGTAAACTTAAAGTGGTATTACAGGACCCAGTAATACCAGAATCCAGACACCTCTCCTTCCTGAAGGGTCCCGAGGAAGATACACAAAGGAAACAGTGAAAAACACGAGCAAAGTAACACTTTATTATTAGGAGGCTCCATCTTCACACCAATCCCCCACTACTGATGCAATGAAGTAAAAGAGAGGAAAGAAGAATGGAAAAAGGGAGAGAGAGAGTCAATGGTAATGGTACCTAGGCCGGCTCAAAGGAAGCCACACTTGTACACTGACCTTGGAACACACTGTCACTATTTCTTCTAGTGAATGTGGCTAATCCAGTGTCCTGAAACCCTACCAAACACACTAATTGCTTTTTTCAGGAAATAGGAGGAAGAAAGGAAGAGTAAAAATGACAGAGTGGAAAGAATCAAATATTATAGAATACCAGTTCTTCCTAAATTAGCCTGTAGGTTCATTGCAATTCCAACCATCATCCTATAAAGTGTGTGTGTGTGTGTGTGTGTGTGGTTTTAAGTTAGACAAAATAACTAATATAACTGATAATAGCAATTGTGTGGGAATAACCAAGATAGATTTTAAAAGAAAGAGTAATGAGAGTCTGTACACACACTGTTATGGTCATACTTTGTGGTCTATGCTCAATGCTCTGTTATGATTTACCAGTTCATTTGTTCTGATTGGTTCATGCCTGAGCTTTACCAGTTGTTAAACATTGGTGTATCAATCTTGAGTATAGGTATTAAACCATATAGAATAGCTATAGTAATTAATAGTGTAACATTAATGGAGGAAAAAAACAAAACAAAACAAAAACAGGTGAAAGGAACAGAAAGATTACCTAGAAACAGATCCCTGTTTAGTGGGACAAAAAAAATAATTTTAACATTTGGGAAAAAAAAAATTTGGTGTCAGATTTTCTCTTGGGAAAGAAATCACACTGTTGAGAAAGATATCTTAATATAATACATGAAAGTGAAAGGCAAACCCCTGTAGGTTGGAAGAAGATAAGCAAAGAGATAAGCAAACTACTCTGCTTAAGAAATAAAAAATAATTTGTGTGAAGAGACTGAAGAGAAGTAGCACCATGTTGTGAAGAGAGGTGACTAATGAAATTCCTGGCTGTAGGGTGGCTGAAGGGCTTTTGAAAGCAGGGAACCTCTAAAGAACCATTTTAAATTGTTTTTATTGCTGCATGTAAATCCCCTGTTTCCCCCTGTTAGTGAAGATTGCTACACACAAAAGACAACTTATATGAGTGAAGTTTTATTTGGGGGCAATGGGGCAGTGAGAAGGAATTTAAGAAAAGAGTCTTGGGCCGACCCCGTGGCGCACTTGGGAGAGTGTGGCGCTGGGAGCGCCGCAACGCTCCCTCCGCGGATTCGGATCCTATATAGGAATGGCTGGTGCGCTCACTGGCTGAGCATGGTGCGGCGATACCACACCAAGGGTTGCGATCCCCTTACCGGTCATGAAAAAGACAAAAAAAAAAAAGTCTTGAGATTTACATCTAGTGTAGATCAGAGAGAAAAGACCAGCCATTCGAGATGAAATATGTATAAAAGCAAAAGATAATTCAGAGCATATTCACACAGCCAGAAGAGACCATGTGAACATTTTGGGGGGCAATTCAGAGAAGTTGTAGGAGAGAGAGAGACTGGACTTCCCATAGGATGTTTCCTAAGGGGTTGGAGACAACTTTATTTAAATCTCAAGGGGTGGGCCTATGTATGTAAATACATAGTAAAATACATAAAATACATAGTAAATGCATAGTAAAGAATCACACAAAGACACACAATTATCTAATTGCTCAAAACCAATGATAAAAAAATATTTTAAAAGAAATAACAACAAAAAGATGCATTTCTTAAGTCATTTTGTGCTGCTATAACAGAATACCTGAGACTGGGTAATTTATAATGAACTGAAATTAAGGCTCACATTTCTGGAGGCTGAAAAATCCAGTATCAAGGTGCCAGCATCTG
Source organism: Galeopterus variegatus (assembly GCF_000696425.1). Lineage (NCBI taxonomy): Eukaryota > Metazoa > Chordata > Mammalia > Dermoptera > Cynocephalidae > Galeopterus > Galeopterus variegatus. Next base: position 832,976 of record NW_007726159.1, read on the forward strand.
GCATGGGCCTTCTTGCTTCATCATCACATGGCAAAGATGGAAGGGCAAGAGGGAAAGGGGGAAAGAGGAGGCTTGCCATCAATCCCATCCATGAAGGTGGAGCCTGCATGGCCTAATCACTTCTCAGAGTCCCAACTCTTAATACTGTTACAATGGCAATTAAATTATAATATGAGTTTGAGCGGGAACAAACATTCAAACCATAGCAGTGCATTACTACAGAGGAAGAAAATAAAACTTATTCTGGACTTTTCAGCAGAAACTCTACAAGCTAGAGGACAAGGCATGACATCATTAAAGAAGTGAAGAAAAAACTGTCAAACTAGAACTCTTCATCCAACCAAAAAATTCTGTAAAAATGAAGATGAAATGAAACTTTTTTGAACAAATGATATCCAAGATAGTTATTGCCAGCAGAACTGTACTACAAGAAATGTTAAAGCAATTCCTTTCAGTCTAAAGAAAATTGAAATCAACTTGTAACCCAGGTCCACAAAAAGAAATAAAGATTGCCAGAAATGGTATATACTGATATCCAAGATAGTTATTGCCAGCAGAACTGTACTACAAGAAATGTTAAAGCAATTCCTTCAGTCTAAAGAAAATTGAAATCAACTTGTAACCCAGGTCCACAAAAAGAAATAAAGATTGCCAGAAATGGTATATATGTGGGTAAATCTAAAAACTTTTTTTCTCATTTTTTACTGTTTATAAAGATGATTGATTCTTTAAAGCAAAAATGCCAATAATGTATTGTAGAGGCTATAACATATGCAGAACTTAAAATTATGACAACAAATAGCACTGTGAAAGTTGTCAGAATCAAAATAGAGTCATGTGTATCAAACTCTAACAAAAAATAAATAAATAAAGCTGAGAAGCTGAGAAGGGGCGGCACTCATGCATACATGCCTATGATAAGAACCATTACAAAGACATCTTACACACATATGCCTGTAACCAAAACTTTTGCCAAGGAATTTTTAAACTGCAACTTGCTCTGTGATTCATAAGGACAACTAGCTGGGTGCACAAGAACACTTACCTGACACTTTTCCCACTAACAAACTGGTGTCAACTCATGTGATCAGCCCTTGTAACCAATGCTCTCCTAGTTTCAAAACAAATTATATGTACTTCTCTCTTTGCCTTTAAAAACCTTTGTCTTCCTTTACCTCGCTGAATACACACGTAGTTTACTATGGCATGTGTATTTCCATTGCAATGTTCTCACCCCAATTAAGCTCATTATTCTTTTGCATAGTCACTCTCTGTTTGTTATTTAGGTTAACAGTACTAAGAAGAGAAAGGGAGAAATGAAAGTATACTGTCGCAGGGTTTTACATTAAACAGGAAGTGGTGTAATATTACTTGAAGTTAGATTGTATAAGTTTAACATGCATATTATAAACCCTAAGACAACTACTAAAAAACTACTGAGAGTTATAGTTAATAAGTTAATAGTAGAGATAAAAAATGGAACATTAAAAAATACCTGACTAGGGTGGGCTGATTAGCTTAGTAGATTAGAGTGTGGTGTTATAACACCAAGGACTAGGGTTCAGATCCCCATACTGGGCAGCCACCAGAGGAAAAGAAAAAGTCAGCAAAGTAAGACAGGAAAAAAAAAAAACAAAAAAAACAAATTAAATGTAAATGTTCTAAACATTCCAATTAAAAGCCAGAGACTGCCCAGACTGGATACAAATCCAAATTCAGTCACATGCTGTCAACGAGAAACCCACCTTAAATAAAAAAACACAGATACATTAAAGGTAAAGGATGGAAAAAGCTCTAATCATAAGAAAGCTGGAGTGAATACATTAACATCAGAAAAAGCAGAACAAGTATCCTTACCAGAGATTGCTATGATTTGGATGTTTGTCCCCTCCCAAACTCATGTTGAAATTTAATTGTCATTAAACAGTATTAGGAGTTGGGACCTTATAAGTGGGGATTAAGCCACGAGGGTTCTGCCCTCCTTAATGGATTAATGCCATTATGCTGAGAGTTGGTTCCTTATAAAAAGGATGAGTTTGATTCCCCTTTGGCTATCTCTCTTTCACCCTCTCTTTGCTCTTCCACTATGGCATGATGCAGCAGAAGGCCATCCCAAGATGCTGACCCCTCAATGTTGGACTCCAGCTTCCAGAAATGTGAACCAATAAATTTTTGCTCATTATAATTTACCCAGTCTGTGGTATTCTGTTATAGCAATACAAAATGTATTAAGGCAGAGATTAAAAGGAAAATTTTATAAGGGTAAAGAAGACATAGCAATTCTAAACATGTACACACCTAATCATAGAGCTTCAAAATACATAAAGCAATAAATGAAAGAACTGAAAGTAGAAAAATGTGCATCCACAATTAAATAGTTAGAGATTTCAATTCTTCTCTCAATAATTGATAGAACAAGTAGACAAAAATCAGCAAAGCTATAGAAGGCTTGAGTAATACTTTTATCCAACTTGTTCTAATAGTCATTTATAGAACAGTCTTCACTTTCTCAACAACATCAGAATACACCCTATTCACATGTACCTAAAAAATTCACCAAGAATGCTGGAGTATAAAACAAGTATCAGTAATTTAAAAGGATATAAATAATACAGAACATGTTTTCTGGTCAAAATGAAATTAAATAAGAAAACAATAACAAAAAGGAAAATTCCTAAGTGCTTAAAAATTATACAAAACATACCTTAATAACTTATGGGTCAAAGAAGAAATCACAAGGAATTTTAGAAAATATTTAGAACTAAATGAAAATGAAAATAAAATATAATAAAAAAATTTTTGGATATGGCTAATGCAGTGCTTAGAAGGAAATTTATGCTCTAAATGCTATATTAGAAAAGAAGGAAGGTCCCAAATGAATAAAGTAAGCTTGCACCTAAAAGAGATTCAAGAGAAGAGCAAATAAACCCAAATAAGTAGAAATGTGGCAGTAATAAAGATGAAAGCTGAAACAAACGAAACAAAATGAAAAGACTGTAAAATTAAGGAAACCAAAGCTCTTCTTCTTTGAAAAGATCAATCAAACTGAAATATCTTTAACTGAACTGATCAAGTAAAAGAGAGGGAAGATATAAATCACTAACATTAGGAATAAAAGATGGGACATCACTACAATTCTGCAAATATTAATGAATAATAAGGAAATATTATGAGCAATTTTAATACAATAATTCTGATAACTTAGATGAAATGGAAAATTACCTGAAAGACACAAATTACCAAAACTAGCATAAAAAGAAATAGAAAATTTGTATTTTTTTTATCTACAAAAGAAATTAAATTCATATTTAAACTTTTTCAAAGAGAAATCTCCTGGCCTGGATAATAGAAAAAGAGCATACACTTTTAAGCTCATTGTATCAGGCCAGTTTTACTTTGATAACAAACCTAGACAAAGAAATAACAAGAAAACTGCAAATCAATACCCCTAATGAACTTGGGGTCCTTAAAATCCTTTGAAATGTTAGCAAATAGAACCCAGCAATATGTAAAAAGGATAATGTACCATGACCAAGTGTGATTTATCCCAGAAATGTAAGGTTAGTTCAACACTGAAAAAAACATTTTAAATTAAATGTTTTTAATTAAATGTTAAATTAAATTATTAATCATGCCAAAAGTCTGAAAATGAAAAAAAGAAAAAAAATTAAGACCAATATAAGATCATCTCAATAAATGCCTTCCCTGCCCCCATGCACTGATAAAATTTAATTCATTCATGATTAAAAAAAAAACAAAAAAACTCTTAGCAAAAGAGTAAAAACAGGAAAAGAAGGGAACTTCTGCAACCTGGTAAAGGGCATAAACAAAAAACCTACAGATAACATCATACTTAATGGTATAACACTGAATGCTTTCCCTGAAGATCAGGAACAAGGTAAGGATGGCCTTCCTCACCACTTCTGTTCAATATTGTACAGGATTTTGTAGTCAATGCAACAAGGCAAGAAAAGGAAATAAAAGCATACAGAATGGAAAAGAAAAAAATAAAACCCTTTATTTGCAGAAACATGATTGTGTACATGGAAGCTTTCAAGAAGTCTATAAAACACAACTAGAACTAATAAGTTCATTTGCAAGATTTTAGTGTACAAGGCAAATATTAAAAAACAATTGTACTTAAATATGCTAGCAATGAATCATTAGAAAATAACATTTAAAACACTATTTACAAAAGTATCAAAAAGCATAAAATACTTAAAAGATAAAAGTATGTGTGATACCAATACTGTAAAAAATATAAAACAATGCTGACCTAAATAAACTGAGACCTACACTATGTTTATGTTTTGGAAGACAGAATATTGTTAAAATGTCAGTTTCTCCTAAGTGGAACTACATATTCACAATCCCAATTTTCACTGTCTTGGAGTAGGTAAAATTTCTTGAGTAAGTCATGAAAAGCATGAGTAACAAAATAAACAATTGATAACTTGAACTTTATCAAATTAAAAATGTCTTCTTTTCAAAACACATTGTGAAGAATGAAAGTGTATATGTTGCTGTGTTAAAAATTTCTCCAAAACCTAGTGGCTGAAAACAACAATAAACATTTATTACTTCTCACAGTTTCTGTGGACAAAGAATAAGTGAATTGCTCAGCTAGCTAATTCTGGCATAGAGTGTTGTGTGAGACTGCCGTCATCTGAAGTCTTGACAGGGGGCTGGAGGCTCCACTTGCAAGGTGCCACGTATAGCTGGCAAATTGCTGCTGGCTGTTTGTCAATAGATCTGTTCTTCTCTACGTGGAGCTTGCAAAAGGACTGGCTTTTCCTAGAGTAAAAACCCAAGAGGTCAAGGCAGAAGATGCAATGTCTTTGATGATCTAGCCTCAGAAGATACATATTATCACTTCTACAATTTCCTCTTGGTCATACAGGACAGCTCCGTAGGGGAAAGGACTGTACAAGAGTATGTAGATACCAGGAGGCCAGGATCAATGGGCTCCATCTTGGAAGCTGACTGCCACAGCAAGCCACAATCTGGGAGAAAATATTCACAACATATATATCTGACAAAAGATATGTATAAAAGATAGAACACATGCAGAATACCCACACCTCAGTAATAAGAGGAGAAAAACAATTTGAAATAGAGAAAAGATATGAACAGACGCCTCACAAAAGAAAATACACAATTGGTCTTTAGCACAGGAAAAGATATTCAACATCTCTAGTCATCAGGGAAATGTAAATTGTAACACAAGTTAACACTATAAACCCACAAGAATGGCTAAAGTTAGAAAGGGTTGAAATCACCAAGTGCTGGAGAGGAAGTAAAAAAACTGGAACTCTCATACATTGCTGATGGGAATGTAAATGGTACAACCCCTTTGGAAAACAGTATGGCAATTTCTTTTAAAGTTAAATATATAAATGTATGACCCATCAGTTTTACTCTCCAGCATTATTTGCCTAACAAAGATGAAAACATATGTCTGCACAAGGATTTTTAACCAAATGTTTATAGAATCTTTAGTCATAATAGCCCCAAACTGGAAACAAACCAAATGTCCATTGGACAAAAATAAATTATAGCAAATCCATACAGTTTTTAACCAAATGTTTATAGAATCTTTAGTCATAATAGCCCCAAACTGGAAACAAACCAAACGTCCATTGGACAAAAATAAATTATAGCAAATCCATACAATGGAATCCTGCTCAGCAAGAAAAAAGAAAAGACTGCAATGCACAATAATATGAATGAATCTCTAAAATGTGCTGAGCTGAAACCAGACACAAAAGAGTACATACTAGACGATTCCATAAATGGAAAAGTAGAATTATTCTATAGTAACAGCAGATCTGTAGTTGCCTAGGACAAGAAGTAGCTGGGGTGGAGGGGGGAGTGGGGAGAAAGGGCTTGAGGGTACTTTTTATGATGTTGAAATGTCCTACTTCATGATTGTGGTGGTAGTTACGCTAGCGTATTCATTTGTCAAAATTCATTGAACTGTACCATTTAAAAGAGGTTATTTTAGTGTAGGTAGGTTAATACCTTAATCATGTCACTTAAAAAAGTATCACTAAAAATAATTTCCTTCTTAAGATATAATTGCTTTAAGTTATTCCCAACTCTTAAGTCTGATATATTTGATAACTATGTGCAGTACTTGTAGGAAAGTAAGTAGGAGAGAGGACCATCAAGGGAAGGCAGGCCTGCCTCATGTTGATTTCACCACCTTCAAAGAAGTCCTTATGGAAGCAGCGGATTGTCCCAAGGGACACTGTTAGATCTAAGACTTTCAGGCTTTGACCAGTAGGGAGCATGGAGAAAATGCTTGAGAGGGTTAAGAAACAGGTAAAGCAACATCCAAATGAGTAACGGAAATTAAGCAAACCCCACTTCTTCCACAAGTACATGTGAAGGAGGAAATTTTTATGGTGCAGGGGAATATAGACAGGTCGATGCAGAGTTTCTCGCCTTCAGCACTAATGCCATTTGGACATGATGATTCTTTGATACTTGTGTGGGGTAAGGGGGCTGTCTTGTGCACTGTAGTATGTTTAACATCATCCCTGGCCTCTACCCCCTAGATGCCAATGGAACATCCCCCTACCTTCCATAAAAAACATCTTAAGCCATTGCCAAATTCCCTTGGGATGCAAAATTGCCCCAGGTTGAGAAACACTGGATTAGTATACTTGTTATCTATTCCTGGGTAATAAATTACCCCCAAAATTTAGTGGCTTAAAACAATAAACACCTATTATCTCACAATTACAGTTACTAAGGGTCAAGAATTTGAGAGAGACTTAGTTGGGTGGTTCTGGTTCAAGGTCTCTTGTGAGGATGAAACCAAGATGTAATCATCTGAAGGCTTGCGTTGGGCTGAAGGATCTGCTTCTAAGAAGTCTCACTCACATGGTGATGGGCAAGAGGCCTCAGACATTCTTGATTGTCAGCAGGATGGCTCAGTTCCTTGACATGTGGGCCTCTTCATAGGGCTGCTTGATGTGTCTTCGCCACATGGCAGCTGTGAATGATCTGATAGAGTGTGGGAGAGGATACACAATGGCTTTTTATGACTTGGTCTTGGAAATGACACATTGTCACGTTTGCCATATTGTATCTATTAGAAACAAGTCACTAATTATAGCCTACACTCACTTGGAACAGAATTAGGCTCCACTTTTTGAAGGAAGGAGTATCAACAAATTTGTGGACATCCGAGGATACTGCAAAAAGTTTGTGCAGAAATAGAATTAAAAGATAATATGAATATTTCCATGAACTTTTTGAAGTACCCTTATGTTTTAAAACCACTACAGTTAGAGAAGCTTTCTTTTTTTTTTTTCGTGTCTGGCAACGGATCGCAACCCTCGGCGTCGCACCCGCACCTCGCT
>NW_007726159.1:840729-844458 GCF_000696425.1 Galeopterus variegatus
TTGGAACAGAATTAGGCTCCACTTTTTGAAGGAAGGAGTATCAACAAATTTGTGGACATCCAAGGATACTGCAAAAAGTTTGTGCAGAAATAGAATTAAAAGATAATATGAATATTTCCATGAACTTTTTGAAGTACCCTCATGTTTTAAAACCACTACAGTTAGAGAAGCTTTCTTTCTTTCTTTTTTTTTTTTTCGTGTCTGGCAACGGATCGCAACCCTCGGCGTCGCCCCCGCACCTCGCTCAGCCAGTGAGCGGGAACCGGTCTGTATGTGGGATCCGAACCCTCGGCGGGAGCGCCACCATGCTCCCAAGCGGCGCACTGTAGCAGTGCGCCACCGGGCCGGCCAGAGAAGCTTTCTTTAATATTTGGGGTGGGAGATACCATGAGCTATTTAGAGAAAATAAAATTTAAGTCATCACTTCAAAATAAATCCTAAAGAATTAAATTTTCTAATGGAAAAGCAAAATTGTCAAACAAGTAGGAAAAAATGAAGGCAGATAAATTGTATGATCTCAGGATGGGAAATGTGTAGGAACAATATCTATATTATAAAAAGTGCCCTTTTGTGAATACTCGAGTAAGAAAATGGACAATGGACAAACAGTAAGCTACCATATTTACCCATATAAAAATATAGCATGATAACTTGGGAACATTGAAGAAACACAGTGATATACTCCTGTATAGTGCTGTTGGAAAACTGATAATAACAATTGTAACAACAGTAATTTATTGGTTATGTGCCATGCTTACTGTGGGGAAAATAGAATAATTTAGTCAGGCCCCCTGGACTCAGGTCAACTTGGGGGTGGTGCAACACATTTCTTGTAAACAAGTTGTGTGTGGGTGGAGTTAGTGTGCATGTGCACCCATGTATCTTTTCAGTTTTGTTGCTATTGTGTGTTCTTCAGTTTGTGAAGCAGAAGCTCACCTGCAGAGCTTGCATCTAAAAATAGAGCATGTTTACTCTGCTGGCAGCTGTTCAGTTTTTCTTTGGACTATGCTGGTAGCAGTTGAGTTTTTGAGTTTCTCTTTGGGCTGCCTAGGTATTAGACCCGTGTATGCTGAATAAAGACTATTCTTTCTTCAACCAAGGCTCCAAGGACCTTTTTGCCGGCTATGAAGCTCATAGACCTGCATGTGAAGAGTTTGTGAATGGGCTCAAGGGGTCTGTGAGCTCCAGACCCAGCCCGAGTTCTACACTTATGTGTTAAGCAGCTCTCAGTATTTTACTTGTAGCAACTCATTTACTTTTTACTACAACATCAAGTGTTAGCACTGTACCGATTTTCTAGTTGAGGTAATAAGATTGGGTAATTTGGCCAAATGTCATGTCTGATAGGTGGCAGTAGGATCAGCTTATCCATTGGTCACAGTAAGAACAGTACCTCAGACTCACAACACTTTTAGAGGCCCATGAAGATGTTTTAATTTTTTTTTTTAGAAAAAAACCCTAAATGTTTAGGTCAAAGAAAATGTATGATGTCAATGTATCTGTCTTTATATGAATGCAGTCATAAAATATATTTTCTGATGTTATTTTATGGAGGAAGAGGCCTACAAAGGTAAGAGTGCCTAGGGCGCATGGAAGTCAGAATGAAGCCCTGGGTAGCAGAGCTGTGTTTTGATTCCAGGCAATGTGTCACCTAAGCCTTCATTCTTCCTGGAAGTCAACTTGCTAATATGTTTCAAAAGGGCTAAATTTGTTCTTACCCTTTGATTACATTTAAGGAATTTTACCTAAGACAGTAAAGAAGGACATGGACAATGATTTAGTAAAAGTTATTTATTTATAATGGTGTTCATTTGAAACCAAAGAAATATTCAATAACAAAAAACTGGTTCAATATTGGGTGTCAATTTAGGAGACTAGGTGAATACCAGGAGCTTCTGTATATTGCTGAATTGAGGGGGAAACTGAGCAATCAGGGGGAGTTGCAAGTGAGATAGAGTAGACCAGGGAGTGGAAGGAGGCCTCTATGCATCTCAGAAGAGGAGTATAACCCCCTGCTGGGAAGAAATAAGGAATTTCTTTTTTTTTTTTTCCTTTTTGTCTTTTTTACTGACCGGTAACGGGATCGCAACCCTCGGCGTTGCACCCGCACCGCGCTCAGCCAGTGAGCGGGAACCAGTCTCCACATGGGATCCGAACCCTCGGCGGGAGCGCCGCCGCGCTCCCAAGCGGCGCCACTCTCCAGTGCGCCACCTGGCTGGCCCAAGAAATAAGGAATTTCTGAGGGGGGTTTTATAAGCACATTGTTGCATTTACTTAAAGGGACTGGACAGTAAAAAAGGTGAGGAAAATCTTAAGAGTAAACAGTACCTGTTTAAAGCACAGAGATGAGTGAGCACTTTCAGGGAACTGTGAAGAGTTTTTTGTAACAGGAGAGACAGAGCATGTGAGCATGAAAGGAACCTTGAATACCATCTTAATCTTTGTCATGAAAGCTCTGAAGAGCCAATAAACAATTTCAAGCAGTGGAGTGACATGCTCAGATGTATATTTTAGAATAATCTTCATGAATGTAATGTGCACCGAATTCAGGATTGAAGTCAGAGGGCAGGAACTAAGGCACCGGAGTGGAAGGGAATGTGCATCTGTTCACTCAAAAGATATTTATTGAATCCTACAAATATTCATAGAGTGTCAGCGCTGTTCTTGATACACAACTCTTTCAAAAAGCTTAATTATGATGTAAGAAGAGAGAGAACAAAAAAGGGGTTTTAAAGTCAAGGGACAATTTAGGACAGAAAAGTCTTCAAACGTGACTATGCTGAGGAGTTGTAGCCAGTAGAGAGTGTTGAAGACATGCCCAGGAGAAGCCTCAGGAGGGAGCAGACAGGAGCCGACAGGGGAGAGGTTCGCTTTGCAGAGGAGCAAGGACATCTAGCCTGAGACAGAACGAAAACTAGTAAATTTGGGTGTGGAAATAGGTAATTTGTGGGGGTTGGGTGGAGTGGTTGGGCAAAAATTTTGGGAATCCATGCATGAGGTCTTTATTATGTCTCTGAAGTAGACCAGGTCAACTACTGAGTAATGTGGTCACTACCAACTTCTATTTGTAGGGCGGCCTTTCTTCTAAATGCAGTACACATAACCAACAGCCCTTTTCTAAACTGGTTAGACGCTGCCTCATGGGATTGTTGTGTGGATTAATTGCGCTGACACATGTACTTGCTCAATAAGAGTTTTATCATTGCGATGATGTGGGGGAGGGGGAAGTAAACGTTTTGACTACTAATAAAAATGAACTGGAAGTGTTCTGGTATGACCATCTGCTAAATGCAATTATTTACTCTTGCAATAAGTTCTTAGTCAAACACTCATTTAAGTCAAGGAATATTTATTAACAGCCTACTTTTCTTGTAAGTGTTCGAGAAAAAGAACGCCAGTGCCCGGAGGACCTTACTTGAGGTCACGCAGCGGGTCCAGCTGTGGGCCGGAAAGTCGAGTCAGCTGTACCCAGGGCTGGTTTAGAGAAGCCTCGTCCCAAACCTCGGCGGCGGCTCCGCCCCTTCCACGGGTTCAGGCCCCGCCCCCCTCTCCTATTGGCTGGCCCTCCACCTCCACTCGACCCCTCGGAAGACCCGGAGGAGCGGAGTTTGCCTAAGGCAGCATGGAGCGCCCTTGCTGCGCATGCTCGCGGGAATCCGGATACGGGGTCCGGAGTTGGCGGGGGGGCGCGCGCTCCGGGCGCGGCGCCGGCGACGCGGGACCGTAGCG
>NW_007726159.1:845420-865510 GCF_000696425.1 Galeopterus variegatus
CGGGTATGGGAGCCCGGCGCCGTCCCCCTGCAGCCGGGACCCTCGGAGGGACCGTCGGAGGTCGACGGTCTGCGTGACTTGGCTGCCTTCTTCCGGCCGGGGGTCGGCAGTTTTCTGGGGTGGGGTCATGGGTCTTGCCCTGAGTTGGCTCCGGAACAGGCCTGTGCTGATGGTACTGGAGCGCAGCGAAGTGTTTCCGTGACTCTGCAGCCGCTGTTTTCTCGAGCTTCCTTAGCCCTCTCTCCGCCTTCTTTCTACCTTTATTCCTTTGCCTGTCACCTCCCTCAACACCCAAATATATGGACTTACTGCCCGTGCCCTTTCACCCCATTCCAGCGTCCCAAACCAAGGACTCCAGCCTTAGGACGGGTTTTTCTGACGTGTGTTTATCACTCCCGGTTCTTGACTGACTCTGCAGCTCCCCTTAACACAACCCCCACCTCCACCTTTTGTGACCTGGTAGGTCCCAGTGACCTTGCAGATTTTCGCCAGTCCTTATGTCATTTGTGACTTGGACCTTCTCCTTTCATCCTTTTTTTTTTTCTTTAAAAATTTTAATATCGTAGTTTGCCCCTTGCTTTAACAATCTTTAAATTACCAGTGTTGTGCACAGTCCTTTCTTTATTCCGTCGATTTGCAGTTGAGTTTCCTTTGCTCCGGTAATTACATGAAATCTTCATTACCAAAGAAGAGGATTCTCTTATAATTTTGACATTTTTACTCTTCCAGGAAAGAGAATTTTCCAGGGTCTTGATTGGTTTTCTTTCTCGATTTGATAAATTTTTATCTTTTTCGTAGGCTAATATTGTGCAGCAGTATTTGAGTTTCTGCTTTAAAATGCTGCTGGTAATAGTACTGGAAAAAAGTGATGTCCAAACTTATTTTTATTCCGCTCTGGTTGTTTTTACCAGAAATACCTGGTTTACGGTTGTCTACAGGTTTTTTACAAGGAGTTCATGCTCGTATGTAAATCCACTTTACCTGTCTCACCAAGTCTGTGTATATTAGGCAAGCAAAGTGCACCTTTTAAAAAGGAAAGGCTTTCTAAAATATATGACTGTTTTTTAACCATAAAGTAAGTTAGCTGTGACTGGAAATTATCATTTTTTATAAATAGTTAATATTTTTGAACAGAAAACAAATGTTGGTAGCTACTCAAATTGAGAAGTGTTAAGTATGTGGAATAGTTCTTTGGAAGGTAGCTTGTTAATATTTTCAAATAGTTCTCTTAAAATGCATAACTACTTATATGACCCACCGCATCGTGGTTTTAAAAAGCAATAGTTAATTGTTATGTTTTTTGGAAGCCTGGCATGATAGAGGATGTCACAGATAGGATTTCTGCCTCCAAAGAGATAGTAGTCTTTGCTGTTTATCCCCATGATGATGGCTGAAATTTCTTTTACCAGGGGACTTCAAAAAGTTTGTGGAAAAACAGAATTGAAAGATAATGTGAATCTTTCTATGAACTTTCTGAAGTACCCTCATACTTCCTTGCACCATTGTTAAGCATCTACTGTATGATTGTGCCAGGTATTTTGGGGAATACAAAGATGAGGATGATTAGTAGTTCCTACCTTCACAGACTTGTTATACACAAATGCCTCATTTGTCTTTTAATATATAGTTGTTTCATAAATGATACAGAAATTATCTCAGAATTCAAATTCAGACAGGATTTTGCTTGGATCTCATTTGGGAAGATGGGGTTAGGAGGGTTAGTTCGTAGAGCTTTTGAAATCTTGATTTTGAAGGATGACTGACTTCTGATAGGCAAGGAAAGGTAATACAAGCAGAGAGAAGGATGTAAGAGAACACAGACTGTTTTAGACTGTTTCATACAATTGGGTAGAGGCAAGTAATTCTATTTGGGTCGAACATAAAAAGTATTTGTATGAGGATAAAAGGTTGAAGTAAGAATTTGGACAAGTTTATGTCTTGTTTTTCATGCCAGGCTGATGACCTTGGATTTATTAAGTGGTGGGGGTTCCACAGATGATTTTTGAATTGGGAATGAAACAGTTTTTATACTTTGTTTTAAGAGGGTTAATTAGTGTGTAGTGTGAATTGAGGTAGGGAGAACCTGGAGATAGACCTCCTGATTGCTGTGGTCATAGGTAGCGAGGGTCTGAGCTGTGAGGGTAGTACTGTGAATGTTAAGGAGAAAGGAAGTAGAATAGAGAGAATTTGATGAGAAGGAAAATAAAGTAAAAATAACTGATTCTTATCCAGGTTTGCTGGGAGAATAGTGGTAACATTTTGAGCAAGATCCAGGGAAGCTTTACCCTCAGCTTATGTGTGTTACTTTACAACCTTTGGGGATTACTATTTCATGGTGAAACTAAAGAAATCTGCTGGCCTGGAAAATTTTCATATGCATCTATGCTTTGTGAATATAATTTTAGGGGAGTCCATAGACCACCTGAAGCCCATCCATGAACCCATGGGCTAGTCATTTGTGTTGGGGGCAGCTCTGAGAATTACTGGGAGCTTTTTAAAACAATAGAACCTTCAGATTCTTCCATTCCCTGGTAAGAACCCCTACTTGTAGAGAACACACACACACACACACACACACACACACACACACACACACACCCGCTTAGAGACATAGTGTGTTCTGGTTGTTATATTACAGCACACACACACACACACACACACACACACCCCCGCTTAGAGACATAGTGTGTTCTGGTTGTTATATTACAGCACACACACACACACACACACACACACACCCCCGCTTAGAGACATAGTGTGTTCTGGTTGTTATATTACAGCACACACACACACACACACACACACACACCCCCGCTTAGAGACATAGTGTGTTCTGGTTGTTATATTACAGCACACACACACACACACACACACACACACCCCCGCTTAGAGACATAGTGTGTTCTGGTTGTTATATTACAGCACACACACACACACACACACACACACACCCCCGCTTAGAGACATAGTGTGTTCTGGTTGTTATATTACAGCACACACACACACACACACACACACACACCCCCGCTTAGAGACATAGTGTGTTCTGGTTGTTATATTACAGCACACACACACACACACACACACACACACCCCCGCTTAGAGACATAGTGTGTTCTGGTTGTTATATTACAGCACACACACACACACACACACACACACACCCCCGCTTAGAGACATAGTGTGTTCTGGTTGTTATATTACAGCACACACACACACACACACACACACACACCCCCGCTTAGAGACATAGTGTGTTCTGGTTGTTATATTACAGCACACACACACACACACACACACACACACCCCCGCTTAGAGACATAGTGTGTTCTGGTTGTTATATTACAGCACACACACACACACACACACACACACACCCCCGCTTAGAGACATAGTGTGTTCTGGTTGTTATATTACAGCACACACACACACACACACACACACACACCCCCGCTTAGAGACATAGTGTGTTCTGGTTGTTATATTACAGCACACACACACACACACACACACACACACCCCCGCTTAGAGACATAGTGTGTTCTGGTTGTTATATTACAGCACACACACACACACACACACACACACACCCCCGCTTAGAGACATAGTGTGTTCTGGTTGTTATATTACAGAACAAACTTGTCCAAGAGTTTCAATGAGTTGTATCAGTCAGCAGATGGGCAAAGTGGAATCAGGATTTGGTTAACAATGATGGTTTTCTTTCTTGAATGAAGATAATGGAGCTGATTTACCATCAACTGGGTATAGTTATTACCTTTAGGTGGCCTCATCAGTAAGGAGTAGATGATCCCAGGAGATTCCTTCCAGTTCTTAACATCTTGTGATTCTTGGGTCTTAGATTTTCATTGGAATATGTGTATTTTTCTTGTTTTCTATGTGCACGGGTGCTGGTGAGTTTGACAGATGAATTGGGTCGATGGAGAGCAGATAGCAATATCAGAGCAATCAGTTTGATTATTACTATCTTTGTATCTCTCAGTTTGTGTTGGGGGAAAGAGAAGAGGGAGATGAAATAAGAAACTTGAAGACCCTGGGTTGGCTGGTTAGCTCACTTGGTTAGATAGAGCATGGTTTTATAACACCAAGGTCAAGGGTTCGGATCTCTGGCCCCCCCCCAAAAAAAATCTTTAAGAACTTTTTTATCTTCTCTGTTTAGATATGTCTTACTTAAGAATACTCCTTTCCTTCATTCAAGAAGCCTTTATCAAATAAAAATTGAAACTTTAAAAATAAATGAAGTAGGGGTTTCTATTCAATGAATTTTTTTAAAGGATTGAGTAGTTAACTCTCACTAGTATGGTTAAAGCATAGTTTGGCTAGTAAACAGTTAACTTTTTTGTACCTATAAGCTATCTCCCTGGTAATAGGGAACCAGAGCATGTTATTACTTCTTATCTTTTATAGCTCTGGAAATCTTGACTCCATAATTATTAGAAAGGCTGGGGTCTTTTTTACTCTTTGTATAAAAATATGATGCAATTATAATCAGCAGTGGAAAACTCAATAAATTAGCCTTTGTAATGGTGTCCAAGGAACTAGTTACTAACAATGGACAAAAAGTGTCTGACAGAAACACACGGATAGATGAATTTTACTTTGTGTTGGCATTAGGAAGAGTAGTATCTCTTATACCTTATATTAGTATAATGTTTTATATTCTTTCACAGTGACTGTGTATACTTTATCATTTGATTATCATGACAACTAAGAAGTAGGTGTATCTGGAGGTAATAATTGCCTTTTATTAGTCTCAAAAATTTTTTCATTATTTTTATAGCAGTTTTAGTTTTACAGAGAAATTGAGCAGAAAGTACAGAAAGTTCCCATGGCTCCCCCACCCCTCATACAATTTATCCTGTTATTGACATGTTACATTAGTGTGGAATGGTTTTGTTTTGTTTTTTTTCCCCCCCACTTGCTGGTGCAGGGATCAAACCCTGGACCTTGGTGTTATTAGCACCACGCTCCTGCACTCTTACCAATTGAGCTAACTGGCCAGCTTAATCATTGCTTTTTAGACGAATATACTAAGGCTCAAAAGAAGTTAAAAAAAAGGTTAAATTTCCAGGTATATGGCTGGTTAGTGGCCAAAATTATAACTATAACTAATATTCATGTTTTTATTCCTAGGTCAGTATTCCTTTTCCACTAAATTTCTGACACTTCATCTACAGTGGAATTTTAGTTAAAGGCTATATGTGAACAGTTTGAATTTACTTGTTCAGGATTTGTTAAACTTTTATACTGTGTATATTTGAACTTGTCTATTTCGTCCTTTGTGTTAAAGTGGTAACCTCATTGCAGTGGCTGTTGGTAGGTGATTTTGAAATTTATAAGTATTTTATCATGGAATAGTTATCTTCATGTCAGGGGTAAAGCAAAAGTTGATTATTGTTTGGAAAAGTACATTGGTGAAATGTAGGTATTAATTTCCTTTTGAAAGTCTGTTGATTTTAATTCTGCTGCTTTTACAGATGAAGTTTTTTTTCCCTTTTTATAAAAGCCTATTCTTTAAAAATTTATATTTCTGGAGAATTATAAATCGAGATCTGATTTTCAAAGTATGTATCATGACAGTTCATGATTTTTTCCATGACATAACCAGCTTTTTTTTTAAACTAAAAAAGATATGCTGTTGAAAAACTCTTCTTAACATACACTTCAAATTGATATGTTTAAACAACTTTTTTTTTCAGTGTATTTTGTAAATCCATGTGTCATACAGTTTGTAAGTTACAGGGAAGACTGGTATTTGTTGATTTAGTCTTGACATTTCTTAAATGTACTATTCACTTATGGTGTGCCTACTGTGTGTCAGAAGACATTGTGCTAGTTTGCTGGGGATACAGTGTTGAAATGACAAACATGGAGCCTGTCCTCTTGGAATTTTAAGTTTAGTAGAGGCAGTAACAACAGGAAGGTCATAGACTATTTTCTGAGATGTGTGAATTTTGGTGAGTGTAATTCATTATACCCTTCCCTTTCTCTGGGGTTTGATCAAATTACACAAAAAACTCAAGGACTCAAGTGAGCATTGTTTCAGTTGTCTATTGCTGTGTAACAAAAACGATCCTAAAACTGACTTAAAAAACAAGTTTTATTTGTCCACATTTTTGCTCTCTTAGGCTGGTCTCAGTTGGGCAGTGCTGCTGGTTTTGCTGGTGATCACTCTAATGGCTGCATTCAGCCAGGGGCTGGAGTCTCTTTCCTCAGTCCCTCCTCTCTCCCTTCATGTAGTCTTATAGTCTCAGAGCCCTTCCTCTCCTAGTGGCCTTTCCAGTGGGGTTGCCAGCTTTATCTGATGACTTAGGGCTCACAAGAGTGTAAAAGTGGAAGCAACCAGACCTTCTTAAGGGTTAGGCTTGGAACCAGCTCAGCATCATTTCTGCCTCATTTTGTTGGTCAAAGCAAGTAATGGGTCTAGCCCCATACCTGGGGAGGGGACTACATAAGTGGGTGAGTCCATATGGGGCTGCCAGTGTAACAGATAACCACACATTTCATTTGAGTACAGCATCAGCTGTATTATGCCAAAACAAAGCTTCTGGAAAACTGGTTTGGAAGTTAAGGCTTTGGCTGTGTACTACTTTCCGCAAATCTAGCCTTTGATTCTGTGCCTGTCAGAGGGAAAGCTGAGTCTAAAGTGCACATAACAGCACATCTGGCTTACTACACAGATGGAAATAGCAGGCACTATCTTTGGTTAGAAAAGAAGAGAAGATTTGGGGCCTCTGTGGTTTGATCTCGTATTCTACTATAATGGGGCAGGATTGACTTGCCCTGCATGAAGACAATGGGGTCTAAGAAAGTGCAGGACCCAAGAGCCCAGGCTGCTCGGAAGCAGTGATTTAACCAGTCTCATGAATTGGACCAGATAGCATCCCATTCAGGAAATGGGCCACAGGCAGGCAGGGATCAATCCTCTCAACCCTTGTGTTTAGATGTGAGACTTATAGGAGCAGTTTCTTGACCAGTCACTCTGGCCTTGACCAGCTTTGACCACTTGTGCCCACAAATGGTATTTTCTGTTTGCAGTATCTTGAAAAGGGTTGGGATATGCTACTCTTCCTTGGGGAGGTGTCATTTTGTAGAAACTGGAATAGAAGGTCCTCGTTTATGGAGATGTAAGAAATAAGGTCATGTTCCTTTTTTCCAAGAACAGCTAGATTCATTGATTGCTAGCTGGGTTTTTCCTCACTTTATCACTTATCTTTATCTCACTATCACTTTATCTTAGTCTCAGTAGTATCCTTTATTTATTTATTTTTTAGTTCAAGTTATCCACGAAGTAATACCATGGTTAGCTGTGGAATGCAGAAAATGAGTGTCAAGTTTTTATTACATTTTAGTTTCTGAGTGGAGTAATGAATTAATACATTTTATTTTGAAATTTTTTTTTGGCAGCTGGCCAGTATGGGGATCCGAACTCTTGACCTTGGTGGTGTCAGCACCATGCTGTACCAACTGAGCTAACCAGCCAGCCTCATTTTAAAAATGTAGGTTATTAAGGCATAGCTTTTAGCATTTTTGAAGTATTTTATGTACACTCAAAAATAGGCCCCTGCATCTTAGTGCAAATCTCTTTGCAAATTTCTGAAAATAGTACATTGACTGTTGTGGGGAGGAATTTGGTGATCGAATGTACTGAGAAACATGAAATAGGAAAGGCTAGGACACAACGAAGGATAAAATTACATTACAAAGTTGGATAAAATATGTGTTGATAGCTTCCGTCTCTGCCCTAAATTACTTGGGTAGTTAGGAAATGTCCCTGCATTAGCAGAAATGTAGGTATGATAGCCTTTTATTTAACTAAGGAAAACAAGTTCTTTTGATAGCCGCTCAGTATACCCATAATTATGATTAAATAGGATGGGTGTAAGCAAACTGTTCAGTCCTGACTTGAAGTAGGATACTGTGGCCATATATTGGCCCCAACTTGCCAGGATGTGTTATTCTTGGTATGTGGTTGGTTAGGATGGGAAGGAGAATTAGTTAAATGAACCTGCTCTGTATAAATTAGGATATTCTTTATCTTAGAAGCAGAGAAGCTAGATTGCTCCCCTCTTAAAGAATAAGAAATTTTTAAGAATAGAGGTACTCTGACCTATGGATTAAGAGCCATAGTTTAAAGTCAGGCTGATCTGACTTCTATCATTGCTCCTTTATAGCAGTGTTGCCTCAGTTTCTTCTTCTTCTGTGAAATGTAAAGAATATCTTCCTTATGGGATTTTTGTAAGGATTTATTGTAATAATGTTTATAAAGCAGAAAGCATGGTGGCCCAAACATAATGAGCCCTTAAATCATTTTTATTGCTCTTAACTCATTATTATTAAGTTGAAAATTCAAACAAGTAGTCACTTTGCTGTGGGCCACTCATTTCTCAAGGACAGTTGTAGCTTAGTTTTGGCATGGGCAGAGCTGCATATCAGATTTCACCTTTAAATTTAAAAAATAAGTTGCTAAAGGGTCGAGGATGAATCTGGGAAACATACTGAGTCAGTATGACTGGCAATATATCAGCTGGTCATGGTTGGGCTGTGAAACCTGGGAACATGAAATCGTTAACATCGTCATTAGATGAGATACGGTGTAGACTACTATTTGTCAGAATGTGGTCTCTGCATCACAGTCATCTGGGGTGCTGGTTAAGCATGTAGATTCTTGTTTATCCTTCCAGATCTGTGGTATGGTATTTGAGAGTGGAGCTCAGGAATCTTTATTTTTCACAAATATCTCAGATGATTTTTTATACATTAGTTTGAGAATGCCTGATAGAAACTGAATTGGTAATTTGGGGTCCTAGTGTGCTCTATCAATCAGAGTCTAGTTTTCTAGCTATTGTATTCCTTAAGCACACATGTGTAATATAAATATAAAGAGAGCTAAACATGTGAACATTCCAGATATTGAAAGGCTTAAGATAATTTCCAAAGACTTGATCCAAACAAACTATAGGAACCTGATACAGGGTGATTACAGTGAGGAGTAGGCGAGAAAAATGACCCTGCAGGTGGCATTTGTTAGGCTTCCTTGTTCAAAAACGTTAGCCCCATACTTCTACAAAAGAAGAAATTCTTTTGGATGAAGACATTTCTTTGGAGGAATAAGAGTGGCACAGAATAATCTGAGCCATGTGAAGTCTGCTAGACTTATCAGGCTGAGGAAGATATGTGGGTGGGGCTTCAGTCATGTCCCCTTTGCTCATGTCTGGGATAATTGCTAAATTGCACATTTTGGCAACTGTTTCCAGACTAGTTGCTGCCTCAATGAGTATAAACTACCCAAATGTTATCACAAGTCGTACGATGAGATCTTCACCCTTTCTTTGTTGTAGGATTCCTGGAATTTATGACGCAAAGAGCTGTGTATAGCCAATCAGCTCATGTTATTTTAGTGAACCAGTGTGAGTTCTTGGCAAACAACTTTGGAACTGCCCCTTTAAGATTCTCCTTTTTCTTTTAACTACTACTGACTTCTCTTTGTCCTCTGGAGCACAAACATAAGGCATCTTCAGTTTGTTTCCTGGGCTTTAGTTCTCAACCTTTGTCCCAAATGAACTTGTTATTTTATATATTTTTGCCTCAGTTTCTTCCTTAGGTTGATACTTAAAAAAAAAATGTCTACTGAAAGAATTAAGTTAGGTATTATGATTATTTATCAGGTAGTCTGATTGCTTTTCACTTAGCTGAGATAAGCCACTCAAAAATAGAGATTTTTGACTGAAGTGGGTCAAATCTGGAATTTCGTCTTTTGGGTAGAAAGTAGGTTGGCTGCGGCATGATCTGTCTTGTGGGGAAACCCATTGCTTAGCATAAGGGCACTGACTTGGGAAGAAAGTCATCACAAAAGGTTTAACTTTTAAATTAGTAAAAAAAAAGCCAAAAACACTTTAAGCTAATCTCCAACTTTTGCTTACGGTGGTGGTAATGACAGCCTTTGTCTGTGTCACTTAAACCCTCCTCAGTCCGGTGATCAACAGGATCCCAAATCTGATCATATCTGCATATCTTTAAATTGGGAGCCATTCCTGGGAAAACCTAAAAATATGGTTGGTATAAACATATGATACTGTGTTGGTACATTTTGTGGTAAAAAAACATGCCAAACCCATGGTTCTTTCTAAATTTGAGTGGAAACGATTTGTTGGCATTTCTGTGTGAGGAGCCTATTGTTTTTGCGTTTGTTTTCACTGTCTTAGTGAGACCATTCTTTGAGGGAAAAGCAACAATAGACCATCTCTTTTTGTCCTGTGACCTGTGAAATATGGTGTTGATGTATAATTGTGAATACCCAGAATGGAAAGTGTACGCCGTACTTAGGAATTTCATTTTCTAGGTTTAAAGTTTGGGTAATTATAACTCATTTTAAAATTTTCTTTGTGATTTAATTTTTCTTTAAAGTATTAGCTATTAAGTGTTTAGGCCTTACATAAAGTAAGACAAACCTAGACTTGAGTTCTGGCACTCCACTTATTGGCTGAGTGATACTGGTCAAGTTAACCTGAGTTTAAGCCCTAGTTTTATTATATGTAAACCGGGTATTTACCTGTAAAGTGGGAATAATAATACCTAATTTCTAGATTTATTGTGTGACTTAAACCTGGCACTTAATATTCAGTAAATACTCACGAGGATGGGTTTTTAATATCTTGTCATTGATAACAGATCTGTTTCAGAATTTTCCTTAATTTTAGAAAGGTAATGCACTCCAGATATCATGTTACACAAAACCCTAAAGAAGTTTAGGGCAGTACCTGTACTTTGGCAAAAAGAGATTTAAAAACAAAAAACAAAACAAAAAAAAGGCGTGGGTAAATGAGGACAATAAATAGCCGCATATCAGATCAGATTTTGCTGCTAAGTGAGTTCAGGTCAGTTCAGTTTTTGCCACCAAATGACTTATGAAGGAACTTTCACTTTTTATACCTTTTTACTTTTTGCATTTGTGGATAAAGGATTGTGTCCCTGTATTTTTACTGTATTTTAAACTTGAGATGGGTAACATTATCTAGGACTAGAGTTTCAGCTGTTTAATTGGTTGTCTCATTTTGGAAAGTTTTCATGTGTTCTGGATTCTAATATTTTCCTCTAAGAATGAAGAATATCTGATCAAAGTTTAAACTTTACGGCATGCTTTAAAATTCTTAGGAAGAACATTTGTAAATAGTAGATTAACACTGTGTGTCTATTACCTGAGTAGCTTTAAAATATCTTGAAATTGTGTATTTATAACAGAAAAACGTGGCAGTCCTATATTTGTCTCCAGTGCTTAAATGTAATTTGGACCTGATCTTTACTGAAGGTGTGGGAGGTTTGCTGTGTGTCATTTTGCAGCATGGCAATGTGACTGAAATGCCTTTCTTAACCTACTGGCCCCTATATCATTGTGGAAATATGATAGAAAAATACTGGAGTTGCTGTGCCTCAGAGTAATTGAGAATGTGGTTAGAGTGATGGTGGGGGGTGGCTAGGAAATTAACACTTATTGGGCACCTTCTATATTCCTGATTCTAGAAAGAGTTCCAGTTTCGTGGAGTTAAGATTAACACTCCCTCCCCCCCCCAACCCCTCACAGCTATGTTAGTTTGGTTTTGGTATACTCGTTTTACAGATAGAAAACTGAGACTCAGGTTAAATGTACACAAATGATAGAGTTGAAGTTTGGACCTAGGTCTGTCTGACTTAAAAACTGTTCTCTATATTACATTAGCCAAATATGCTCTTCTCAAACTGGAAATTGGCAGTTTGCAATTAAAAAGTTAGGAAGTTTCCACGATTACTTAAAAGCTGGTAAGTTAGAATTCTTAATGTATTTAGAAACAATCAGGAACTGTTTTGGGGTGGACATAACTTTAGGTCATGATACCCTTATGACCAGCACAGTAAAGAAACGTACTAGCCTCAGCAGCAGGCCTGGATTTGGCCAGGGATTAAGAAGCTCTGTGTCCTGAGTCTGTCTCTTAATTGCCTTTCAGCTTCAGCTCCAGACCTTCATGACTGTGCTTTCTGATGCTTCATAAGATGTAATATGTGTATTTCAAGAATACCAAAACATTAAAAATTTTCAAATTTGAAGGAAAAAATTCTGTTAAACAAGTGTGCTATTAAAATACCACGCTTTGAATCAAGTGCCCAATTATTTATGGAAATGTTTGTACCATTTTGAAATATGAGACTGCGCATAATATAATTATATAAAGATGGATCTTCATAAAGGAAAAAATGTCATGTTGCCCTGAATTTTTTCCCAGAATACATGGAAATTATTTATTAAACACTATCTCTAACAGCTTATCCCTTCATTGTTAATGTTATGCTTTTACACATTAAGGAAAAGCATTTTTAATGACTAGCTTAAAATCCCCCCAGAACACCAGACTGTGAAGTTACTTAAACTTTAGATGATAAAGTAAGAGAACATGGGATTGAAACAGCAAACTTCTCATTTTAAGGCACGAGGTTAGCTCAGCATTTCTTAATTTATATTGTTTTTGCAGTGCAAATGTGGTAAAAAGAGCATTGGCTTTGAGCTCAAAAGATCTGGGTTCAAATCTACTAGTTTTATGGCCCTGGACAACTTAAATTCCTGAAACCTAATTTTTCTCATCTGTTAATATGAATAATAGTAATGACTCTGAAGGATAATTGATAACATTAGAGATCTTTTTTTGTGTGACGTGACTGATGTAATAGCCCAATAAATGCTCACTGTTATCCTTATTTTTTTGTAGTCAGAGACCTGGCTCCAATTCCAGGTTTCAGACTGGCTGTGTTTCTCTGTCACTTAGATACCCCATGTAAGTACATGAGGTCCCAGATAGCTGTTCTTTATCATCTTACCCTTCTGCCTAGCAGGTATTTACACAGCTCTTTTTATGTTTACTTAAGTTGATTCTACACATACAGAACCCAGGTTTTAATGTGCTTAGTTATCCAAATTATATTTTCTGAAGTGACATTATGCAGCACAGGAGTGGGAAACCTGTTTTTTACTGACGTTCAATAAGGCAAGGGGAAAAAATTACGAAATGCATAAATTTTTTGCTTTAAAAGTTTTGGTATTGTCTCATTGTTAACATAACATTGCATATTGTAAGAAATTGAGAAATTATAACAAATGAGAAAGAAAAGAAACTACTTCATTCTCAGTACCGATAAAATTTAGGTGTAGATGTCCTTCTGTTGATATAACTAAATTTTTATATCAGTTCTTTTAAGACAGACATAGGAATCATCTCCTTAAATTAAGGATGGGAAAAATAAAGTTTATCAATGCATGAAAGGAAAAATATATTTGTTTTTTACTATGATGGGAGAGGGAGGTAGAACAGGGAGAAAAGTAAAGATGAGTGGGATAATAGACACAGTAATGTTGCCAAAGTCTTGTGTTTTTGTTAGTGTTGTTTTTACGGACCACAGCTGTTTAGGTTAAAAACTGGCATAGTTGCTGCTAAATTTGATGAATACATTTTCCTTTCTCACTAATGTTTTCTAGTAAACAAAGTACCGATTTTTTAAATATCTTTTCTTACAGTGGAGGAAAGCTATTAATTTCATTTTTGGGAATTTGTTACTATGTGTTTAATTTCATTTTTTTATTTTTTTTTTTTTTAATGGAGCAACATCACCATCTTGTGGCCTTCTAGAATATGGTTGCTGAAGTTATGTTTTCGCAACGATAAGCATATTTAAATTGTTCTCTGAGTTAGCCAAGGGCTCCATCAAATTTGTACTTGGCAATTTTTACTGTAAATAGGGGTGGAAAGTACAAAATAAAATGTTCCATACACTCCGATAGCAACTTTGTAAAATGTGTATTTGAGGAAAATAATGGTTTAAGAGTGAAGACAGTTTTGAGTTCGGTTGATACAGTTATGGATAATTTGCTATTTCATCTTTTCATGAGATATGTGGTATTTTCAGTGAAGTAATTCTAAGCTAAAAAATCTCAATATGTTCTGCCTTCCATTTCTTATTTAGTAAGAAAACTAAGGACTGGAGAAATTTAGATGCCGTGTCTTACTCAGCCAATTAAGGGGACTGTTTGTTGTCTTGTGTTTTCTAAGCTGGTGACTCTTTGAGGAGTATTTTCAACATGAATTTTTATACTTTTTTTTTTCACTTTGATGATACTTAAAAAAAATCAATATGAGAAGTATGGTGGTTTATTTTAAAAAGCATTTGAAATAAATAAGGCCAACTGGTTTTAGCGCCTTTGTTTATTTAGTTGTTTTTGAGATTCAGTTGACACTAAGTATCCTTCATAAGCAAATATGTGTTAAACACCTCCTGTGTGCCAGGCTTTGAGGGAGGTAGGGTGATACTATGGTGAGGATTTGTCTTGGCACCCTAGGAATTTAGTCTAGTATTCAGTGAGAAAAATAAAGCTGTTTTGATGACAAAGGTTTGGAACCAGGGATTCTGGATAAAAACAGCTATAATTTATTGAGTATTTACTTTGTCATGTGTCATGCAAAGTACTTTTAAGTACCTTTTTCAGTATCAGCAATTTATTTTGGAATTTTGCAGGAGCAGAGTATATGAACACAGATAAGTATTTGTGGAAACCCTGAAATATCTCTGTGGAACAATAGGCTTCCTTGTGAAGTATAAGCAGTTTGGCTATTATGGGTCCATTAGGCTTTTGTGGCGTGGTCTTGGTATCCTACCACCATTTGTAACATTGTTTCTGTGGGAAAATTTGTACTTTTTTTTTTAAGCAGCCATCTTTTCCTCAAATTTTTGTAGTTCAGTTGATTGGGGATTAGCATACTACTTTTGAAACAGTGAGGCTAGGCCTATGAACAAAACTGACTCCATTTTCCCTGCAGAGGACACTTTGTTACTTTTCCACTCCTCAGTCATGAGACCCCTCAGGGCAAATAATTACCCCATGGGCTGCCCTGACAAAATAGACTGAGATAAGAGAGGAAACAGATGTTTACTGAGTTGCAAACCCCCTGCCCAAGGCTTGTTTACTATAATTGTTAAAGTTACAAACTAACCTTAAGACCCCTTTAGGAATTCCCACCTGTGCACAGAGCATCAAGGTGACTGCTACAATGACCCTCCTGGGGTGACAGTGATGAACACCACAGCCTACTGAGCATGCGTTCATGATGCAACCAGGAAGAACAGAATGGACCACCTCCAGTGATGCTGACCTGCCACCCTTTAACTCCTTTCCCTGTAAAAGACCCTGAACAGCTCCCCTCAGGGGGATAGCCTTACTGTTGCTATTCCCCTTATGCATAAATCTGTCTCCTCTTTTAATAAAGCGTTGCTTGCTTTACTGTTGGGTACATTGTTCATTTCTATGACTTTGGAATCCGAGAGCCTAATTTAATCACTGGCAAAAAACTGGAAAGCTTTGGGCACCAGAGAGGACTCTAGTTGCAAGAGGCAAGTGGCCACTGGGACTGTTTTGCTCCCATGCCTCTTCAGCTGGTAGATCTCTCCTGGAGTCTCTGGCCTAACTTCTGACAAGGCAATGCTTTATTCTCTTTACCGTTCTCTGATTTTCTGAGCCCTCTTCTGTTTGGTTGGATTGTATCCACGTCTGTATAGGTGGAGCTGGAGGACTCCTGGCTATGCTTTGTTTTTCTGATTTAAATCTAGTCGATACTTCTTTATGCTGAAAACAGTGGGGAGAACTGCTTTTATCAATTACTGTTAATGGAATAGGTAGGCCCCGCCCATTAGGACTAAGCCAAACTGGACCCCACTGCTCCTCTTTTTGTTTGCTTGGTTAGACATTTAGTTGAGTACCGGTAATCTGAGTAAACCTTCCAATCCTTCCATCAACTTTTGGACTTTCAGGTCATTTGTTTAAGGCAAGAGGGCAAGCTGAGCCTGACCTGTCGGTAACACTTCTGAAGTGTTTTGAATATTTAATAAATTTGAGTATTTAATAAGTCAAAGTAGCATTTTAGGTCCTTTGCTTTTGTATTGGACATTTTTATATTGAGCATTTGTTTTGTGCTGTGGAGATAAAATCATACTGGTGAGGTGGCCATGAACTTGGAGCTCAGAATTAGCAGGACAAAGATGGAGAAGGTGTAGTTTATAGACCCATTTATTTAGGATTTTCTTTATAATATTTTAATTTAAATTTCAGTTTGGTACTATCTCTATAGGTATTTTTTAAAACCTAATGATTCTACAGGATTAATGTTCTATTAGTTGTGAATCTTTATTTATCACATGTTTATTAAGTATTTAGTAAGGGCCAGGGACTGGGCTAGGGGCTGGAATTAAAATGATGAATAAGGAAATTGACAGTCTTAATGGGGAGATAGAGAAATAAACATGGTTACAGTGCTATGAAGACACATAGCAACTAGTTTAAAATTGGAGAGATGACACCTGAACTGAATCTTGAAGGGTGGTTGGAAATTAGGTGAGTAGATGAGAGTGGGGGGAATAACATGTAGGAGTCATTGGTTGCCAAAGCTGTGTGTGAGAATCACCTAGAACCCCCAGTATAGTCCCTAGGTGATTCAGACATGCAGCTAGGTTGGGGAAAACTGACGATGGAGTAGGCATATGTGTAAATAGTGAGCTTTGGGTAAAGAGCTTTTCTGGAGAATCATCTTATTTTCTCCCCCAGAATTTTAATGAATGGAGGCGAGAGAGAGTGAGTGTGTATAAATTATGCACTTGAATAACCAGAAGTAGATTGATAGTAGCTGGAGTGTGCCCTTTTCTCTTCTGGAACCTATGCTCTAATCCCCTCTAACAATGCCATTGCTTCTAAGCATGAACTGTAAAAATGTGTTGAAAGAAAATTCACACGTCTGGGGGGATTGGTGCCAGAACTCAGGTGAGCCCAACTTTCTCCTCTCTCTGTCTCAAATTCCTTACCTTAGCCACATCTCTGTTAAAACAGGGAATTTTGTCTATTTTTATTCGCCATTGTATTTCCAGTGCTCAAAGAGTGCCTCCTGCTTCACTGGGGAAATTGGAGCCATTATTATGTAAAACCTTAACTTCTTTTCCAGCACTTTCAGAGATAATCTGCATCTACACCCATACTTTTCTCTCTCTAATCTCAGAGTAAGAGCTGTTTCTGTCTGTACCTGTGTTTAATCTTAACCAATCCTGCCTTCTCAGATCTTGAATTAGTGATCATTGTCTCTTCTATGACTTCAACTTCTTCCTGCCTTTAAGCATGTTCCAGTCCTCTCCATCTTTAAAAATAATCCTCTAAGGCCTATGTTTCTCCTTTTAAGCCTATATTTCTCTTTTCCTTTACAGTCAAAATATCTGAAGAGGTTTCTGGCTATTCATTTACTTCATAGTCTCCTCCTGTCCCCGTTAAAAATAATTGTACCATCAACCAGACTTCGAAAGTCTATAAGTGAAAGTTTAGTTGTTTACAGAATTGAACGTGTTGTCTTATACCTTCTAACATTAGTGGACGTTTAGAACTTTACATTGTTCGCAGTAAATGTAATTTTTTCTTTTTTAATTGTTAACCTCTGACTTCAAGAGCAAATCCAACACTTTTTGTCAGCTCAGAATAGAAATATCTTTGATATTTGATTTTCATTTTGTGTAACCGGGAAGACTGTAAATTTTGCTGGCTCAAAGTTGATGTGAAACACGTTTTGTTTGAAAGGGTGGGTGGTTGGTTTTAGCTTTGGTTTGGTAATTTTAGCTATTTCTCATTAATTGGGGCAAGTACCCTGATAAAAGCAAGTTAAATTTCTCTGATTATTTTGTGCTGTGACTGGAACCTTGTTGTTATGCAGAGCTATTTAGAACGCAAGCAAGTTCAGTACTGTAGTCCCCCCTTACCCACAGGAGATGCATTCCAAGACCCCCAGTGGATGTCTGAAATCACGGATAGTACCAAACGATATATATATATAACACTTTGTTTTCTCCTATACATGCATACTTAAGATAAAGTTCAATTTATAAAGTAGGCACAGTAAGAGAGTAACTACAATAACAACTATAATAAAATAGAACAATAATAACAATATACTGTGATAAAAGTGTAAATGTAGTCTCTCTGTCTCTCAAAATACATGTTGTACTCTACTTACCTATTTTTGTACCACGTTAACCTCACATAATTGAAATTACAGAAAGCAAAATTAGTTAGGACTACTGTAGTGGAATTTAATGTACCCCAAAATCAATAATTAACTTGATTAGACTTAACTAGAATGAGAAGAGAATTGAGTTAGTTTGAGTACCTATTGGACTTGAATTTCTGTGAATAAAGTGAATTTTATGTGAAAAGCAATGAGGTAAATTGCAGGTTAAAGGACAGCAGTCATAAGGGTGTTTGCCATGATAATTTGAGAAGATAAGATTAAATTCAGCAAGGCTTTTGACAACCACAGTAAGGGGCATATAGTAATGATGTATGCAAACGTTTGTTGCTTTGAGGAAGAGTATTCGTATTCATTATATAACTGATAGTTTAGGGTAGATGGGTCCATGGGTAATTTTGAGAGTAAGGCATTCATATAGTTTGGAAATGGTTAAAATTAACAGTAAAAAGAGAATCTAGAGATGGATCAAGATTTAGTGATTAGAAAATTAAAATTAAGGTGTGTATGGTACATTTTAATGTAATAATGTTACATTACACATTAATGAGAGGCAAATTTTGAGATAACTTATCAAAGGAATTAGCTGTGTATTTGAGAGGAATAAAACTTAAA
This sequence comes from Galeopterus variegatus, assembly GCF_000696425.1. NCBI lineage: Eukaryota > Metazoa > Chordata > Mammalia > Dermoptera > Cynocephalidae > Galeopterus > Galeopterus variegatus. Next base: position 864,125 of record NW_007726159.1, read on the forward strand.
AATAAAAAATACAGTTGAATATAAACTGTACACAAGAAAGTGAGGCAGGTTAAAAAAAAAAAGGAAGAAAATGAACTTAAATGAACTTATAAAAGGGGAGATGTGAGATATATCTGAAAAACAAATATCAAGAAAAGAGGCCCAGATTTATGTTGCTGTAAAGGCGGATGTAAAAATTAGATGATAAATGAAAATGGAATCAAAAGGCTTGGGAAAAATTGATGTATTAACTTCCTTTGGTTGAAATCTGAACTTGGGTGAAGATGAATACTAAGAGTTGGGTATTAATTATGACTTAGGAAATTGAGCACTTGAAATGTTGTCAAGATGAAAAATAATGTTAATATTGTATTGGTAAAATTGGAAACAGTTATACTATTTCCCTGAGATAATGTATGTGAAAGTTTGAAATTGTGAAGTGGAGTGCAAACGTTAAGTGTGATGATATTGCCTCAAGGATGAGAGGAGAGCTGGAGGGACTGGAGTTCCTGACTTAAGTGGACAGATTCTAAGGGGAGACTGCAGTGGTAGGTATAACTGTTGGGAGATTGTGAATAGAATAGGGCCCCTCAAGTCCAGGATGGTGTCATTTGTGCTGGTGAACAGGGGGTGCGGATGGAGATCAGCAAGATACAAGGCTAGGGAGTTAGAGGCTGTAGAGTGAGGATGATGGCATATGAAAGAACAGTAGGACTGAGTGTTAAGAAGCTTAGGTAGGAAGTTAGAAATGCCTTTGGTCTTCAGGAGACACAGTGGTGATGCTTTGGAGAGTTTGTTAAAAGTAAGTGATTCTGAGGGCTAAAAGACGCTGGGTATTGAGAAAGCCTCTTGCTCCTCCCACTTCCCTTCTCTCAACATGTAGTCCCAGTGGTGTATCATCTTGAGCCCTAGTGATGAGTAGTCCCTGTGAAACTGATTCTTCCGTTCTGAATTTGTAGGTGACACAGAAATGAAAAATCTAACAGAATTAGGCTTTATTATGACAGGATTCCACTAGAAATATTTTGTTGAGATATATCAAAAAAGCTGTGTAGGCAGTTAGAGCCATTACACTATTTACTTATGTTATCAAATATCCCAATTTGTTAAGAACTGAGAGTTTTCCCAGGATGCAAGATAAAACCTGGATGGTCCTGGGCAAACTGGGAAGAGTTGGTCACCTTCCTGTTTACTGTCTCTCATTTTATGAATTCATTGAAATTATCAACAATATCTTTTTTATAAATGATCTCTATATAGAAGTAATATTCCTATATTGTTTAAAATTATATCCTGTTTTGTAGTTTACATTTTAATGAAATGTGTATTTTATGCTTTAGAGTTGCTGAATCTTGGCTGGCCAGTTGGTTAGAGCATGGCCTTTTTTTTTTTTTTTTTTTTTTTTTT
>NW_007726159.1:865808-866555 GCF_000696425.1 Galeopterus variegatus
GGTCTGTATGTGGGATCCGAACCCTCGGCGGGAGCGCCACCGCACTCCCAAGCGGCACACTGTAGCAGTGCGCCACCGAGCCGGCCCAGAGCATGGCCTTTTATAACATCAAGGTCAAGGGTTTAGTTCCCTGTACCAGCCAGCCGTCCAAAAAAAAAGAAAAAAACTAATTTAGAGTTGCTGAATCTTAGATATGATGGTACTTTAGAAAGTTTGTGGAAAAATAAAATTAAGATAATAAGAATCTTTACACAAATTTTTTGAAGACTTCGTGTGTATTCAGGGGAGGGAGGCTGCTTGGTTTGCCTGTCTTTATCTTTGCCACATTCATTGAGTTTTAAATTTTGTGTTATTGATGCAATAGTTTTGCCTAAATACACGCTTTCTACCATTTTAGTTTCCACATTCATTGGACTAAACCTCTCTAGCATCTAATATGTCATGCTTCTTGTTACTGAGTTGTTTCCTGTGTATGAATATTGTCTTCAAAACTAAACTCAGTATTGAAGCTGGGACTTTATCTTCAACCATTTTTGTATCCTTGCCACACACCCACTTTGTGGACTAGGTAACTGATAAGTATGTTTATTAATTGATCTAGGCAGATAGACATGTGAGAGGGTTTATCTGGCTTTTCAAAGCCTTAATACTGTGTGCAGTATGTAGAATGAATCAGATCTATCCTAATCAGATGGGGTTTTTTTTTGTCTTTTTTCGTGTCCGGCAATGGATCGCAACCCTCAGTGT
>NW_007726159.1:867105-926522 GCF_000696425.1 Galeopterus variegatus
TTGAGAGTGTGTCACATCCCGCATGGTCCCTTTTCCTGAATACTTTATTGCAACCTTCATAAGAGTAACGGCGCCTCGCTCAGCCAGTGAGCGGGAACCGGTCTGTATGTGGGATCCGAACCCTCGGGCGGGAGCGCCGCCGCGCTTCCCAAGTGGCGCACTATCCAGTGCGCCACCGGGCCGGCCCAGTCAGATGGGTTTTTAAAAAAATTTTGCTTCTGACTTAAGAATATCTTGAAGTAAGCAGGCAATTAAGATATATCTTCTAAATGGGGATTTGATAGATCTAAAACCTCAAAGTATTGGAAAGGTAGTAATTATCTACATTCAGGACTCTATTCTTTGCAGTTGAATAATAATGAACCTTTATACAACCATGTGGCATTTCTAAAGGGTTGGATGGGACACAATCAGGTTATATAACTGGCCATATCCTCTGAGCATAGATTATAACCTAAAATCATTTGGATGAATAACCAATTTGCTTTACACTTTGTTCAAACTCAGACTTTGTTGCTTCTTCTTCCACACCCACTTTCTAAATTCTTGAACGTGAATTGATCATATAGTTCTTCTCTGTTCTTGTATCCTGGAGACCAAGGACAATTAGAAAAAAGTCAGACCATCCTGAAGATTATTGTTCCGTGGGTTTGTCATAAGCACAGCATTAATATTGCTCAGCATTTATTCCAAAGTATCTCCTCTGTCAGCAAGCCCATCGTTTCCATGGATTTAATTCTACCTGTATAAAATACGACTCCAAAGTATTTCTTCTCTACAGACCTGTTTTCAAAGCTGCATACTTCTCTACCTAGTCATTATACCTGGGTATTAATAGCTTTCCTTTGAACTGCATGTCCCAAATGAAACTTATTTCTAACCTCCTTCTCCCACAATGAGAACAATAACTAGACTTTATTGAGTGATTAGTTGGTGCCATACACTCAAAGTGCAATGCATTTTTCATGTATTATCTCATTTAATCGTAGTTAAAGCACAGGGTGAATGGCTTTGTTCTTCCTATTCTGCTATATAGAAAATGAGCCACAGAAAGCTAACTTGGTCACATAGCTCTTAAGTAGCAGAACAGGAAATGAAATCCAAATAGTCTGACTCCAGTGTTGGATTTTGAAAAGTTTGTGCTTTATTGTCTCCCCAAATTTGCTCCTGTTCTTCTCCATATCCTGGTTATGATGCCATCATTTACCCAGACAATGAAGTGGGAAATTTTAATTGTTCAGATTCCTTTTTCTTTGTAAAACCTCAGCTGTCCCATAATCATCTGGCCAAGACCTTATACATATCCTGAGTTTTTTTCTTCACACTAGCAATACTCTAGTTCAGATAACCTCACTATCTTAAATCTAACCTCACAGCTGCCAAAGTTATTTTTCCAAAATACAATTCTCATTATTGAAACACTTCAGTATCCTATCATTTACCTTCAGGATAAACTTTAAAGTACTGTGCATGGTGTATTTAGAATACTATACACCATATAAGTACCATATAAGTTTCCAAAGGATCCTGTGTAGTTTAGACCTCTGCTTGCCAGTTTGCCTTATTGCTTTACACTGTCCTTATGTTCCCTTGTCCAGCCATACCAACAGCTCTCTGAATGTTCCATACTTTCTGTAATTCTCTCTGGAAGATTACACTTCAGGATGCAGTTTAGTCAAAGGTTATCTTCTCTGTGAATGCTTTCCTGATCCCTGTAGGTTGGATTGTCTGTTTCTTCTTGTGTACCCCAGATGTGCTACCTTACATTTTATATCTATTTTGGTAACTTACACTGAAAGCTATTTATCTGTTTATAGGGTTGTCTCTTTACCAGACTATGAGATCCTTGAAAGATGGAATTGTATCTTACTCATTTTTGAATCCCCAGTGTCTAGCACAGTTCTTAATACATAGTAAGTTACTAACCGTTTTTTTAACTCACTCTATAGTATTTTACAGTTAAACTTTGTACATGTTGATAGTTAATTATACCTGTGTAGACCTAGTAATAAGTCATCATAAAAAATATGTCCATAGACTTTTAACATTTCTGAGGCCCAATTTCCTCATCTCTAAGAATGATATAGTAGCTCCCTACTTACACAGTGTTGTTGTAATGCTCAAGTTAAAGAATATGTGTAACAGTACATTTTATTTTCAGTGCCACACAATTTTGTGTTATTAAATGAAGTGTGGGACTAATTATATGTTGCAATTGACAATTTTATTTGCTGTGTATCTTCCCTTCCGTTTTTGAACCATCTCTATCATGTTTTGCAGTTTAAATTTGCAGTTATTATTTACTAGAAGCATGTGCTCTTCAGTCTGAGGTTTTGTTTATATAGAAGGGTTTATGAGGGAACTCCAAAAAGTTCATGGAAAAATGGAATTAAAAGATAATATGAATCTTTCCATGAACTTTTTGAACACCTCTCATATATAGAACAAAAGAAGAAATAGATTGGGGGGGCGGGAATCAGGGTACAGAGAGTTTCCTGTAGTACAATGAACAATCTTATCTGGTGGGCACCATTTCCCAGCTATATAAAATCCTTCTCAAATAACTAATCCTATGCCTGTCTCCTTTATTCTCAGCAGTTATCTCTCTGTCTAATTCACTAATAATGTCCCTTGCTTTTTTTTTTTAATCTACCTCCAAATGAATTAACATTTTCACCTATCTTTAGGTTCTTCATTTACTGCCCAGGTGAAGTATCTTTTTCTTAGAAGACTAAAATTAAACATCACCTGTGTGAAAGCTATGCCTTTCCCTTCTTTTCTATCACAGGCTGTGGAAATTATGCTTGATCCCTATATCTACTTCCTTGACTTCCATGCTGTCTTAGTCTGTTTTCTGTTGCTTATAAAGGAATACCTGAAACTGGGTAATGGATAAAGAAAAGAAATTTATTTCTTACAGTTTTGGAGGCTAGGAAGCACAAGGGAGAGAGCGCATCTAGTGAAGGCCATCTTTTTGGTGGGGGCTCTCTACAGAGTGCAAAGGGGGTGCAGGGCATCACATGGTGAGGAGGGCAAAAGCATCCTAAGGCGCTTGTTTGTTCTTCTTATAAAGCCACCAGTGCTGCTCCTGTGATAACTCACTCATTCATTAACCTGTTAGTCCATTAATCTGTGAATGGATTAATTCATTCATAAAGACGTAACCCTCATCCAATCACTACCCAAAGGCCCCCACCTCTGAACACTGCCATGTTGGGGATCATGCTTCCACATGAGCTTTGGAGGGGATGAAAACTCAGACCATAGCGCATTCATTATTTAAATTTTTTTAAAAATATGTTATTTGGCAGCTGGGTGGTACAGGGATCCAAACCCTTGACCTTGGTGTTACAACACCATGCTCTAACCAACTGAGCTAACTGGCCTGCCCAAAATATGTAATTTGAACATGCCAGATTGTATGCAGCATATGAAGTTAATAATAAAAACAAACATTTGAGAACCAATCACTAGACCTAAGAACTAGGTCCGTACTAACATAATTAAAAGCTACCTCTGAGTGCCTCCCTGACCCGTATTTCTGTCTTTTCCCAACCCTTCCTGGAAGCATGCCAACTACTCATTTGGTGGCCCTTTGGACCTTAGCAGTTTTTCAGTGGGTGTCATTTAATTGTTTGTTGTATGAGCCTTTGAGACTCAGGATCTACACACAGTGGCTCAGATTTCTGGATTTCTTTTTCAATCACAGAATCATGGAATTTTCAAAGGAAATGCATAGCAAAAGATGAGATCATGATAACCACCAAAATAATTTCTTTCTTCTTTGTCATTAGGAGTTGGAAGAATTTCTTGATGAATTCAGTGTAGAATGTTAAATCTTGTTGGAGGTTGAGCTGAGTGAGAGGAAGATGTTAATGCTCAGAATTCCTAATTCCTATAACCGTTTTTCTACCAATGGATATTTGAGGTTTTTTTTTCAGTTTTTTTTTTTTTTTATCATGAAGAATGCTTACACTTGGTACACATGTACAAACATTTTTATATTATAAAGTTCATAATTGCTCATCGAAGGGCATGCAAATGTTCAGCTTTACATGATAATGTCAGATTGCTTTCTAGCAGGATTTTACCAATCTAAACACCTACCAGTAGTATATGTAAGAACCACCACGATTGCATGCTTTTTGCCATTGTTTGGTATTATCAACATTCCTAGTTTTCAATATTCTAAATTTTGAAATAACTTCTCATGTGGTTCTGAAGTTGTATTTCTCTGATGGGCAGTGAGATTCTGCATCTTTTCATATATTTGTGAGTCTTACAGGTTTCCTTATCTGTAAAATTCCATTTAAGTTTTTTGCCAATTTGCTTACCATGTTTTTTTTTATTTGTAGATGTTCATATATAGTTTAAAAACTTATCTTTAATTTGTTTTTTGTTTTGCAAATATCTCCCAATTTGTGGCTTGTCTTTTAGTTTTCTTTATTGTGTCTTATGATAGACAAAAGTTCTCAGTTTCCATGTAGTCAAAATATTCACTCTTTTCTTCTTTGGTTAGTATGCTATATCTCTTGTTTAAGAAATCTGGAGGGCTGGCTGGTTAGCTTAGTCTGTTAGATTGCGGTGTTGTAATATCAAGGTCAAGGGTTCAGATCCCCATACTGATCAGCTGCCAAAAAAATTAAAATCAATCAATCAATCAATCCTTCCATCATGAGAGTGCACAAAATAATAGTTTTCTGCTGTAATTTCTTCTAAAAGTTTTGATGTTGCCTTTCATATTCATATTATTAGTCTATCTTGAATTGGTTTTACATATGATGTGAGGTAAGGATCCAGTTTTATCTTTTTCCATGTAGATTATTCCAGGACCATTTAATTGTCCCTCTTTTCTCATGGATCTGCATTGCTTCATCATTACATGGGTATGTCTTTACATGCATTGGTCTGTTTTAGGGCTTCCTATTTTGTTTCATTTTTTTCCCCTCATCAATCTTGCCAAGCATCTATTTATCTTAGTGTTTTCTAAGAACTAGCTTCTGACTTTGTTGATCCTTTGTTTTATCTTTTTTTCTACTTCATTATGTGCTGCACTTTATTATCTCTTTTCTACATTCTTTGCGGGGTTTTTTTTGTTTTTTTGTCTTTTTCCGTGTCCGGCAACGGATCGCAACCCTCAGTGTTGCCTAGGATGTGTTGAAATCGCCCATGACAATGGCCAATTTGTCAGTTTTTTCCAGTAGTTTTCACAATTCTTTGAGGCTCCCCACCCTCCACAGATGGTGAGTTTTAATTTGTCTTGTCTGGATAGAGATTTAACTTGCTCTGAATGTTCCAGAGTAGAGAGAGACTGGGAGGAAGAACAGGATGGTCAACATCTATTTGGTATAATTTCCCCCCTCACCATCTCTGAGAGAGTAGCATATTTACAGTACTGAACCTGGAGGCTGAGTTTTCCTCAGGTTGCTTTGGCTTTGGTGCAGACCTGGAGTCTTGATTCATTTTGCTATTCTTCCTTTCAGACTCCTTCCACTGGCCTTTGTTCTGTCCCCCTCCTGGACCATACTGAATTTCCCACTTTTTCCTTTTGGGACACTTACCACATTTACTTTATTTTCTTCTTTCCTTGATGATTCTTCCTGAGAGGGTTGAACGGGAACTAATTTTCCCCACCACTTGTAGGGAATTGCTACCCCATGTCTGGGCAGTGAGATCAAGCAGAAGGATTAGCAATTCTTCTGGTGGAGGGGTCAGCAAGGCAGCTGATGAGGTTTGGAGGCATAGAAGTTGGGGAGGGACAGTCTTCTGCCTTACTGAGTGTTTGATTTTCCAGAGACTTCTCACTCTCTCTCCTTCCTGCATCTTGGTCTGACTTCTGACAGAAGTGAGTGAGGTCTCAGTCTGAGATGACTCAGTTCCTATCCTTCACCATTCCTGTTCCTGAATTTCATGACTTTGCCAGTTTGGGTGTCTCTCCTAAGGCCATCGTTCTAGTTTTGGTTCATGTTGCTGACACTGCAGTTTCTCTCATTCCTTCTGTAGCTGCTCTTCTTGTTCTCTCACAGCTGGGTCAACAGGCTTTGTCCCTTTAAAGACAGAAGCTGCTTGACTGGACAGGGAGGTACCAGCACAGGAGTCATCTTCTGTAGGAGTTCTCCAAGGCTTTAGGTTCAATTTGGGTCTTTGGGAGGGACCTCTATTCTCACGTCTATAATCCTTCTGAGAGTAATCATTTTGGAACAAGTAATTGTCCCATCTGTCATAGTGGTCTTCATAGTGGTTCATGTTTCCTCACTCCTGTGGTGCTCACTACTAAATGCTTTTCTTGGAGTCACAGCCTCTGTCATAGTCTGTGTTGCCTCAGTCATGATAGCAATCCTGGTCTCCGTGATGATCATGGTGATTTGTCTTCAGAGTTATCACCTCTTCTAGGTGGATGGATAGTCATCAAAGCAGCTTATGGCACCGTGGGCTCTCTGGTCTCTATTTTGTCAGAATACTGATTTCTGTCTCTGCCAAAAGAACAATCATCTCTGTCTTTATCCCATGCATGATCAGCAGTGACCACTCATTCTGCTACCTAGAGACTCTACATTGAGGCTCAGGGCACTGAGCAGGGACTTTCAATCTCTCTGGGTTTCTGGGTTCACATGGTGAATGCACTGATTTGTAATCTTCTAATGAATTCCTTAATGGAATCTTCTGTTATATCACAAGTCAGGTGCCCTAAGTAGAAAAGCAGTGTAGGATGGGAATTTGGGAAGATAACAGCCTGTGGAGTGGCGGGCAGTATACAGCGGTCAGTTGGATGTACCCTATACATGTTGTCATCATTACTGTGCCACTTAGTTGAAATATCTCCTTTCAGGTTATCTGTTTCATTGCTTCAGCTGACAGGTTTGGAAACATATGCTTCTCCACCAGTACTACCATACACTCAGCAAGAGAGTCTCAGGGAAATAGCCTTTCACTTATTTTTCTTTTTTGCTGAGGCCACCATGTCAGGAGAGAAAGAGAGAATGAAAAGTTAGGGTTTTTTTTTTTTTTTTTTTAAGCATGCAGAGTTGTAGTTTTGTGTCTATTTACCAAAGTGAACCTTGTATTAGTTTCTGTGTTTTCCTTAATGGTGTTGTTTTGTCTGCCATTATACCTAATTCCAGCTTTCTTTTTGTATTTGCCTGGTGTGTCATTTTTTTTTTTTCAATTTTCACATTAATTTTATCAGTATCTTTATTTTGTAGGTGTCTCTTATCTTTGAATTTGTCTATATCCATTGTGATTATTTTTATACTTGGACTCTTACTTTGTGCTTTCTGGTAGGCTTGGTTATTTATGCTTTTTAAACCCTTTCCTTTCTAGCCTTTTTTGGATTGATTGTTTTCTTATTCTGTTCTCTTCTACTCTACTAGTTTGGAAATGACACACTCTAATTTTTATTCCTTTGTGATTAACCTTGAAATTCTACCAGGAATACTAAGCAGTTTAAAGTTAAACCAGATCAGGGAGGGAGGTTTTGGTAAGGGGCAACAATAATCAACCACAATGTATATCGACAAAATAAAATTTAAAAAAAAGAAGTTAAACCAGATCATAATCTCTCTGCTGAACAATGCAAGATTTTACAACATTAACTCCTATCTTCTTTCTCTCCACCCTGCCCTTCAACTTATGTTTTTCATTCTTTGTTCCATATTTTAATGTTTATAGTGTTTTTGTTTAAACACAGTATGAGACGTTGTTATTGTTACTTTATTCAGATAGTGTTTATTTAGATTTACTTGGTACTTAGCAGTTTCTTCATTAGTCTTTGTGCCTCAGATCGTCCTTCTGTGGTAATTTTACTCTTTTATGAAAAACATCCTTTAGATTTTCTTGAAGTAAAGGTCTGCTATTGATAAACTCTCCCATGGTTTTTCTGGATATATCTTAATGCCTTCAGTGTTCCCCAAGAAGAATTTGGGTTGCTATATAATTTTTAATTGTCTTCATAATTAAATGATGTTTGTAAATTTTGTTCTGCTTTCTGTGCTTTCATTGTTTCTGCTATAATTTTATTGTCTTCTTTCAAATATAATCTCTTTTGTCTCTGGCTGCTTTTAACATGGTCTCTGTTTTTGTGTTCTGCAGTTCTACTACTGTATGTTCAAGTACGAATTACTTTATATTTATCCTGCTTCTTTTACATATATTGTGTTTCTTACAATTATGGATAAATATCTTTCACTGGTTCTGAAAATTAAGTCATTTTCTTTTCTAGTATGATATCTCCTCCTTATTTTCTGCAATTATGAGTAGAGATATATGGCAGATCTCATTTTATCCTTCATGTCTTTTAACCTCTCTTTGGTATTTTCTATCTGTTTATTTCAGTGCTGTTTCTAAATGATTTCTTTCAGATGTATATTCAAGTTTACTGATTGCCTCTTAGGTTCTAAGTTTTAAATCTTTCATTTATACTTTTTTATTTAAAAAATCCTATTTGGTAAAATAATTTATGTAGATACTCTGTCTTCAAGGAAGTGGCATAACTGCCCCTCTCCTTTAGTGTAGGGTGTTCATAGTGATTTCCTCCCAAAGAGTGCAGTGTGGGAAAGGCAGAAAGAGTAACTTCACAGTGGTGGAATCTAATAAACACTACCTCAGCTGGATGATCAAGGTCAACGTCAACAGTCGTAAATCATGTTGATAGCATGTACCCTTGATGTAATGTGATGAAAATGGCACTTTACATTTGTGGCCTTCATTGTAAAAACCAATAACCCTAGTTTAATAATGAGAAAATCGTCAGTTGATGGACGTTTTGCAAAATATTTGAATAGTACTCCTCAAAAAAGTCTTAAGAAACTGTGACAGCCAAGAGGAATCTAAGGAAACATGACAACTAAATGTTATGTGGTATTCTGGATGGGATCCTGGAATAGAAAAAGGGCATTAGGTGAAAACTAAAGAAATCTGAATAAACTGGACTTTAGTTAATAGTAATATATTGATATTGGCTTATTTATTATGGCAAATGTGGCATACTACTACTAGTAATAAATGTAGTATACTGTATTAGTCTGGTTCTATTTTTTATAACAAAATACCTGAAACTGGGTGATTTATAAAGAAAAATTTATTGCTTACAGTTTCTGAGGTTGGGAAGTCCAAGTCCATCTGGTGGTGGTGACAGTGACCCAGGGGTCTCACATTGCAAGATGGTGGGGGCAGAGAGACAGACTCTCCTCTCTTCTTTTAAAGCCCTTAGAACCATGCCCCTGACCACCATTTTTAATCTAATCACTCTGACATGGTCCTACAATCTAACACCTCTTCAAGGCCCTACCTTTCAGTTACTATAATAGGATTTCCCACCCTCTTAACAGTCACAGTGGGAGCCAAGTTTCTAATATGTAAAACTTGGACACAATTCAAGTGTCAGTGAGTTTTGGGGGAACGTAATTCAATCCACTACACATACTAATAGCAAGATGTTAATAATAGGTGAAAAAGGTGTGGGGTATATGGGAACTCTTTGAACTATCTTCACAACTTTTCTGTAAATCTGAAATATTTTTAAATAAAAAAATTATTTCAACAAATTCTGTTTTTTTTTTTTTGAGTATAAAGTGCATTTCTATAGTCTCTTGCTTGGCTGTGTTTTCCTTTTATTTTGGGGGGGTGGCTGGCTGGTACAGGGATCTGAACCTTTGACCTTGGTGTTATCAGCACCATGCTCTAACCAAGTGAGCTAACTGGCCAGCCCTTTTTTTTTTATATATCTTTTATTGCTAAAACTAGTTTGTAAAAGTCTGTATTTGATAATCATAATATTTAAGATCCTTGGAGGTCAGAAACTTGTTTTTTGTTTCTGCTGACTCTCACTCATGGTGGCTTGTTTTCTTATAAGTTTGATTTTTTAAATTATAGACTCAGATTTAGTTGCCTTTCATCTTGGGTAATCTCAGTGGCTTAAATTGGCTCCTTTTCTGAGAGCACATATATTTGCTTCTGGTGTATGTTAGAAGTTACTCTTGACTTGGGCCCTAACTTAATATGGGAGTCTCAGCTCTCTAACCTTGCAGCAGGCCCAATACTTTCTCTCCTCATCTCAGTGCTACTGTCAACATACACATTCAGGACAGCAGTCTAATTTTTATTTTATTTTTTGCTTACTGCTCATCATTTCTATAATTTCAACTCAGTTCCTTTTTCTTTCTTTCTTTTTTTTTTTTTTGGCTACTGTTATATGGGGTGGTAGGTAGCAGGCTTGATAGTTTTCCATACTTCTTGAGAACATAACAGTGCTCAAAAAGTAGTGCGTTTATTTTAATTTATCCAGGACCTACCTGTTTGTGTTAAAGTAGGAAGGCCTTTCAAAATATCTAGTACACCAGACTTCTAGAAATTAAAACTTTCAATTTCCATTGATTTTTTTCATTGTTCATTGACTTATATTTAAGGGTTTCGTTTCCATTAGTTTTCTCATATGAACATGACAGCTGATGTACCCTCAAGTAGATGTAATTCTTGAGCCTGTTTTCTCAGCTGTGGAATGAGAGCGTTGGCATGAAGGAGGTGTCAGAACCTGTGGATATACGTTAACTATAGTCAGTTAATTATATAGTAAGCAACTGTTTATATTGTCCTTTTACACACACACACACACACACACACACACACACACACACACACACACACACACACTCTCTCTCTAAATAAGTGAAGAGAGTATATTTTAGTATTTTAGAGTATTAGGTCCCTGAATTTGGGGAAGGATCTAAGTGGTGCATAGAGAAAGCGACAGAGAGAGAAACAAGATAAACATTAATATTCATTAATATTTCTCAACCTTGCTCAGAATGTTTCACTTTATCTTTAGGAGGTTAAGGGTGGATAGAAACTGAGCCTTGAGATAGTTGTCATGCAGAAGAAAGCTGAAGTAGCTCTGCTTTGTATATTATTCAAAAATTAAAAATTGGGGGAGGTGTGGGGCAGAACTAGAAAAAAATTATCTCTGAAGAGAAATGTGCAAGATTTACTAGAGACATAACTGATGCAATATAAAAACCTGGACTGAATACTGTATTTTAAAAATTTCAGTAAAGGGCATTGTTGGACTTGATGAAATTAGAATATGGAGTGCAAAGCTTAAATAATCTAAGATTAAATGATAGTAATGTACTAGTTAAATTCTTGAATTTTTCCATCTTGGGAAGGCTATTAAAAAGAAAGAAAAAACTTTCTGAATTTGATTATTGTACTGTGGTTATTTAAGAGACTGTAGTTAAGGGATGAAGGGGCAACATACTCAGGTGGCTCAGATAATAAATATAATAATAAATATGTATTTATTTATATATTTATGTTTAAATCAGTGTGTGACCTTGGATTCTTTGTATTATGGTTTATTTTGTTGCTCAGATTGACTCATTTATGGTTTATTGGCCATTTTCTTCTACAATACTTATAATACTAAGTCATAATTTTAAATGGAGGACAGTCATGAACTTGTTAACATGTAATGGGTTAAAAATAAATGTGGTTTATTAGTTGATTCAAACAATTTTAATCACCTCGAAAATTACAATTTCTTTTCTAACACTGAATAAATTAACTTTTTTATAGGTTTAAGCTGAATTTTGGGACATGGCCACTGCTTCACCAAGGTCTGATAGTAGTAATAACCGCAGTGGAAGGTTACAGCTACAGGTAACTGGTAAGTTATTTTCATAATAATGTAAGATGGTGATTCCCTGATGAATCTTTCTTTTGAATCCTAATTCAGCAGACTTATTCTGTAAGTAGCATTTCTTTTAGATTCATACAATGGTGTATATGTTGCAGTATGCCTCAAAGGTAGATGCCCTCTAAGAATATTTTATTAGTAAATATTTATTGAACCTAGGCTGGATGAGATGAGAAGATATATCCTATTTAGTGGTGAGAGAATTTGGGTTTTTGAATAAGTGTCATTAAGTTGGTCTCTAAATGATTAATAGGATGGAGCAGGATGCTGAAGTCCACCTTCTTTTATCCATTAAGCCATTTGTTCAATCTTTGGGCAAATATTTGTAAAGTTGGATTACATATATAAAAACACAAGGCCCTAGTTCTACAGGAATTTACTGTGTAGTGGTGAAATAGATTTGCTTAGTATTAATAGCTACCATGCAAAGTGATCATTAACTGGGTGTGGTGAGAATTTAGAGGAAGTTGTCCTAGGTCTGCTTGGGATTGGGGATGGCCTGTGGACACAGAAGAATGAATAAGAGAAAGACTCACAAAGAGGGTCACACTTTAATTCTTCCAGGAAGAATTGGAGTTCATCTCAACTTAGATTGGCAGCAAAGAGCATTAGGAGAGAGAACAGCATCTGCAAAAGCATGAAAAAGCTTGGTTAGAGGATTTAGATAATTCATCTCATTAGTTGGAATATGTAATTCAATGAAGAGTGGTCCTTAAGCCAGCAATTTTACTTCTAGAAATTTACTTTGCTGATATTTATATTGTTAATATTGTTTATAATAGCAAAAGACTGGCAGCGGAATTCTAGACAGACAATGAAATGAAATCAGTTAATATGTATATCAGTAAGAGCAAGCTCTAAGATAATATCATTAAGTGAGAAAGTATAGGGTAGAGTAGTGTGTATAGCGTGCTACCATGTGGTTGTAAAAGGCAGGACTGTGCATACAAGGTATTTGCCTCAGGAGGAGTGGGATTAGTGGTAAGGGTGAGGAGATAGACTGTAATTCTTGTGGTACTCATTACCTTGAGGTTAGCTGTTGTTTCTAGTTTTCAGTGAACAAGCTAGGAAATATTTATTGTGTTAGAAAGCAAAAAAACAAATCCTTAGTTCATGTTGATATTTCCAATTAAAAATAATGACTGTAGTTTCTATTTTTTTCTATTTTTTTTATTTTTTATTTTTTTCCTTTTTGTCTTTTTTACTGACCGGTAACGGGATCGCAACCCTTGGTGTCGCGCCCGTACCGGGGACCGGCAACAGGATCACAACCCTCGGTGTTGCGCCCGCACCGCGCTCAGCCAGTGAGTGGGAACCGGTCTCCACATGGGATCTGACCCCTCGGCAGGAGCGCCGCTGCACTCCCAAGCGGTGCACTCTCCAGTGCGCCACCGGGCCGGCCCATGACTGTAGTTTCTAAATACCATTTTCCACTGAAAGGGAAAAAAGATATTTTTATTTAATTTGATCTGATGTTTGTATCTCTTTTCTTTTAACCCAAAAATCATGATTTCAGGTAACATTAATATAATTATATCTGTTTTATCCTAACACACACAGAAATAGTTTCAAAATAACAACATTAAAATTACTGGAAAAAAGCCCATTCGTTGCAGTATAAGATTTCTTTGTGAGTTTTATCTCCTTAGGGTATATAAAAATACCATATTTCAAAGTAACTTAAAGTAATTCTCTATTGATTATGCCACCAACTTGATAATCAGCTAGGTTCATTGTTTTTGGTTATATTTTTTATTTAATTTTGTTTTATAACCATGTAAACATTTATGTAGTTCTAGAGGTGAGTTTATTTTCTTTTTTGTTTGTGTGTATGGCTGGCTGGTAGGGGGATCCTAACCTATTACCCTGGTGTCACAAGACTGTGCTATAACCAACTGAGCTAACTGGCCAGCCCTTAGAGGTATATTTAAAGAGATCTGCCGACTCAGTCCCATTCTTCCCACTTGCCTCCTTGCCCTGCAGGTTAACATTTTTATTACTTTAGGTTTATCCTTCTGTTGCTTCTTTTTGAAAATATAAGCAGATATGTACAGTATATGTATCATACCTCTCCCTTCTGACCCCCCAGTTCTTATGTACTTTTCTGTACCTTGCTTTTTTTCACTTAACAATAATACTCTAGAGTTTGCTCTATAGCAGGATATCCCATATAGCTTTTAATTGTTGCACAGTACTCTATTGAGCAGATGTACCAAATTAATGCAACTAGTCTTCTATTGATGGACTATATTACAAATAGTGCTCCAAGAAATAGCTTTATGCATATATTTATTTATATGTTTATTTCATGCATATTATTATTTTTGCTCATGTATCATTAGGATAGAATAAAATTGATGTATCAAAGAGTAAACACATGTAATTTTGCCAATTATTGCCAGATTCTTCTCCATAAAGTTTGTGCCATTTTGTACTTCTACCAGCTATATATGAGAGTGTTTATTTTCCCATATCCTCACCAACATATAATCTCAAATTTTGGATTGTTGACAATTAGATAGGTATCTTAGAGTCATTTTAAATAACATTTTTCTCATTATGAGTGAGGTTGAGCCATAAGGGATATTTGTATTTCATTTTCTCTGAATCACAGGCATGTGTATTTTGAAATGATCTCCAGATGATTCTGATATGTACTCCACTTGATAACCATTTACATAATTCCTGTACTTCTCCTTTTACTGTACATAAGAAGCTTAGAGCCACATTTTCAGTTCATTGTAACTTGTATAGGACCTATGGCCAAAATATGTATCTTTCCTCCTATATATGAGTTCTCAGAGTAACAAAACCTAATCTGGCTGATTTGAGCCAAAAAGGAATTCACTGAAAAGCTATTAGGTAGCTCATAGAATCAGAGAAGTCTATAGAACCAATTGGAAAATAGGTTAGGACCAGGGGAGTCTAATTAGCTGAGATAATGCCACCATAGTATTTATCATTTTGTTACTGTTCACCTTTGAAATCCAATTATGCTCTTAGGAAATACTGAACTTGGACTGTGCTAAATGGCCCCATGTTTTTGTGCCTTACTTTACTTTTCTATTCCTTTCCCCTTGCTTTGCCTTTCTTTTATTTTGTTGATCTAATTTTTAAAATAAAAAGCACCTTAAAATCCTCAGTCTTACTGATTTCACAATACTTTGTGGAATAAATATTACTCCTGATTTATCAGTGAGGAAACAGAATCAGAAGCATTAAGTGCCTTCTGTTGGCTATGGGAAAGCAACCAGGGACTTAGGACTCCAGATTGTTGCTCCTTTTATTAGATAACAGTGACCTCTGTATATTGATTTCTCTTTTATTTTTTGAAATAATAAGTACCATGATTAGGGCTCCTCTCCTGTTGCAGTCTGGCAGTCTAGAATCTGTAAACTAAGGTACTCTGCCTTAAGCCACATTGTTTAAAAAAAATCCTTGTTTACTTTTATTATTACCTTATTTCTTCTTTTTTTGTCTTCTTTTTTTTTGGCAGCTGGCTGGTACGGGGATCTAAACCACTGACTTTGGTGTTATAACACTGTGCTCTAACTAACTGAGCTAACCAGCCAGCCTTATTCTTATTCTTATTTCTTTTATAACCTGTGTCTGATTGGCAGCAACAAATAAGAATACTGGTCATGGAAAGCAGGAAAACTATGATGGAAAAAAATCAAACAGAAAACTGCCTACCATAATATGGTAATATACTGTAGTATACCATGTACTTAATAAGCATAATAACATACAGAAGTGTATTATCTTCAGTATTTTAGATTTCAGACTTTCAACAGGAAGTATAAAGTGTGCAAGATGTATAAAAAGGATGACTTGAACTTGAAAAACTAATGGGCTGTCATTTCACATTTATAGTTTTTTAGCTATTGTATCTTTTAGTACTTTAATAATTCTACTTTTAAAATAAAAATTTTAAGTCAATGTGTCTTATTTCTGTAACGATGGTAAGAATTTCAGGTTTCACTGTATTCTTTTCAAATGTTTCAACATTAGTGGAATAATCTATCTTTTCCCATTGATTTGAAATGTCACTATAATGTACTAACATCTGTCAGTTTTAATTATTTTTCTTTTATAGTACTTTTAAGAAAAATTTTGGGAGAAATCTCCTCTCGTTATTTTGCAGTTTAAAATATGCCTTCACTGTTCTCTAATTTTCCTTGCTTTTTATTTGAATTTTAGGGTGTCTCTCCTTTTCTTCTGCCCCCAGGAAAAGTATTCAAAACCAGTCAGTTGGTGTTTTTATTTAAAATTAATGTACTAAATTGAAGGTAATTGAAATTTTTAAGTGTTAAAATATTCAAATCCAGAAATATATCATGTCATTTTCTTCAAGTCTTTTATGTCCATCAGTAAACTATAACAGTTATTTTCACATGTATCTTATATATTTCTTAAATTTATTACTAGATTTTTGGAGGGAGGTATTATTGCGAGTGGTATTTGAAAATCAAACTCCCCCTCCCCCCTACATGACTCTCTTTTTTGATAGATTTTCAATACTTCTATAACCTTACAGTAGCGGACATTCTGTGTATAACACCAAAGAAAACTCATTAAGTGGGAAAATAAAACTTACCCTATGAATCTCACTAATTAGAACAACTATTTGAGTTGATAAGACTGTCGTTTAGTTACTTAAAATTGTAGTATTATAGTTATTTATATACACATTTTGACAGTATATTATAAATTCCTTGTGAAATTAAAAATTATCTTTTAAAAATCTCTTTTCTTACCTTGCCAGCTTCTAGTATTATTGAGCACTTTGCCAATTAAAGGTATACAATGGATGTATTTTGAATGGATATGCAATTAACTCAGAAGAGTTAATACTGTACAGTCAGGAAGAGTCACCTTTGTTGGGTGTCAGGCAGTCACTGATGATGATAGTGCTTTCCATGTCTTCACTCACCAATCCTAAGAATTAGGTACTATTATTCCCCTATTTTCCAGGTGAGAATATTGAGGGACAGAGAGGTTAATTGACTTACTTAAGGTCAGTATTCTAGTAAGTGGCAGAGTTAAAATATGAACCCAGACACGTTCAACCCCGTGCTTTTAAGACCATCCTATACTTTTTCCTTCTTCCAGTGTTCTTCTAATGTGTAGATAAGTGGCACTCTTATTCAGAGTGAAAAATCTTGATTGGAGGATTTCTTAGGAGAGAGCAAGCCTGAGCCTTCTTTATCAGTCCAGTGGTGTGAACTTAGAGCAGCTTTGAACAGTGAGCGATGGAAATGAGTTTTGCCAAGACTCTGATAGTAGCACTTCAGACATATAACATTGAACACTCTTTGTTTGCTCTGTGTTGCCAGTACTTAAGTATAGTATTTACTTTGAATCTCTTGTTATTCCTCAAATGTTAATTGAAGACTACAATAATGCAAGCACTGTACTTTTGCTGAGGCATTTACCATGTGTTTCACTGATTTATTTGTGTGACTATTTATTTCGATTACTCTTTTCTCGTGATAGAATCGAAGCTTGCATAGCTTGTTTTCCTATCCTTAACATCTCGTGCGTATGATGTGGGAAGAGGCTTTCCCCTTCCTCATCTCAAGGTGTTGATAGGAAATTGATTATAGAGGTGGTGATCTTAATAAGTTCTTGTTACTGCTTGGTAGTCAGTATTTTGCCATGAAAGTATGTAGTCCCCTATTTGGATTAATAGTTGTAAACAGTGTTTAAAGTCACATGTTCAAACTAAATTAGTTCCTTCACATCTTGTATAAATTAGATTTAAAATTCGCTTTCTGTAAAGGATTATGATTAACTTTTTAATGACATTCTAATTTTCAAGTTCTTATTTGGAAAGGCAAATACTTTTTTTTTTTTTTTGAAACCAACTTTCCAGGTAGGGCATTTTTTTTTTTAAAAAGTTCCACAATAATTTCAGAAAGGCAAGTATAAACTACCTGGCAAGGATGTTAATAGGCATATTGAATCTGAAGATACTTTTCTCTTTTTTTTTTTTTTCCCTTTTTGTCTTTTTTTCGTGACCGGTAACGGGATCGCAACCCTCGGTGTCGTGCCCGCACTGCGCTCAACCAGTGAGCGGACCGGTCTCTATATGGGATCCGAACCCTCAGCGGGAGCGCCGCCGTGCTCGCAAGCGCCGCACTCTACCGAGTGCGTCACCAGGCCAGCCCGATACTTTTTTCTTGATCTGTGATGTGGTTTAGTATTAAGATCAAATGGTGGGTAAGGATGTGTGATAAAGCTGGAACCCTTATACACTGTTGGTAGGAATGTAAAATGGTACATACACTTTGGAAAATGGTCTGGCAGTTACTAAACAGAGTTACCTTATGAGCCAGCAGTTCCATTCCTAAATTTATGCCCAAGAGAAATGGAAGTGTATGTTCATACAAAAACTGGTATATAAATGTTCATAGCAGCACTATGCACAGTAGCCAAAAAGTGGATATAATTTGAATGTGTATCAACTGATGAATGGATAAATAAAATGTGGCTCTCAGACACTGTAAATAGCCCTTTTGTATCCTTGCTTCATTCTGCTGCTGACAAGAGTTCAAGACACACGAGAAGCGTTAGTTCCATTTTTATTGATTTGGTAGTACACAATACTATTTTTTGGTGACTCATATTCACTAGTGATTATCATTTTTTTGTTAGTTTCTAGTGCCAAACTAAAAAGAAAAAAGAACTGGTTTGGAACAGCAATATATACAGAAGTAGTTGCAGATGGAGAAATTAAGAAAACAGCAAAATCCAGTAGTTCTTCTAATCCAAAATGGGATGAACAACTAACTGTGTAAGTACCTTGTATAAAGAATGCAAAATATTAAAAGGGAGTGTGCTGCTTGGAATATGTTTTTTATTTTGTACAATGACTTCAAAGTAATGAGTAATGAGTGCTTTCTTTCTAGTGTGAATAGGCAATTAAAAGTGTGAAGAACTTTTTGGTTAATTTCATTTTTTTAGAGAGGAAGCATAATAATTCTTGCATTTGCTTTATAAACAATTATTTCCATATAGCCACATTTTTTCTGAATATCTTGGTATAGAAATAAATAAGGCAGAAAATCAGTCATCTTTCATTTTGTTATTTCTGAAATATAGTGGTATAAATTTATGTATGGTAAGATTATAACTAATGCCACCAGTTATCTAATATCTTTAGAAATTTGTTCAAATAGAAGCAGTATTATTATTATTATTAAGTCTCAATAAGAATCTGTCTGTATCGCTGGTACTTTGGTTTGCTAATTATAAAAATTTTTATCTAGTTATTAAAGTCCTAATGTATTTGAAAGCAAATACTTTTTAAATTATAATTCAGATAGTTTACTGTTTTATATAATATTTCTTCAAATAAACTGAATGCATGGTTTTAAAAAATTATTGTTGTAAATGGCTTAATAGAAATTATCACTTAGAGTGATGATATATACTCCTGTATTTTTGTTATAATTTTACCCTTACAGAAATGTGACCCCACAGACTATATTGG
This sequence comes from Galeopterus variegatus, assembly GCF_000696425.1. NCBI lineage: Eukaryota > Metazoa > Chordata > Mammalia > Dermoptera > Cynocephalidae > Galeopterus > Galeopterus variegatus. The sequence continues at coordinate 886,290 of NW_007726159.1, forward strand.
AATTTCGTGTTTGGAGTCATCACACTTTAAAAGCAGATGCTTTATTAGGAAGAACAACTATAGATTTGAAACAAGCTCTGTTAATTCACAATAGAAAATGTAAGTTTTTTGTTCTAACTTTTATTTCTTTATAAGTTTAATTTAGATATATTGAACATATCCTGAAGTCCAAAAGCAAAAAAAATAAGTTTGTATTCATATAGGAGAACTTCAGTTTTGGGTTTTTTTTTGTTGTTGTTGTTGTTATGAATATTCATGGGATACAAAGCTGATTGTTAGCATTTGTGCCCCAAGATGTGATGGCCAGATCTATACTGGCAGCATGCCCATTACCACAAATTGCGATTGTACCCCACGTCCCTCCACCCAGTTATCCCTGACCTCCCTCCCCATCCCCCTTTCCTCCACTCCACTTTTGTATCCCTAGGTATAGAACTTCAGTTATTGCTTGTGATTGCTTTTAAGTTTGTGGAGTTATATGAAATAGGAAATGTTTACCCTGGCCTTTCTCCATTCTGCAGATTTACAAAATGATCTTAGTCATCCTATTTCAGTGATCATCAGTCATTATTATTTACTTATTATGTACTTTAAAGTTGAACAAATGGTCATTATCTGAGCCTACTCTACTTTGTTACTTGACTAATATAAGTTGGATAAAATAAATTTTCTTAAACTTTGTTTTTTCATTTTATAACCAGTTCATTGTAGAAAATATGGAGAATATAGAAAACCACAGAGTAATATAAAAATTATCTGTAATTTTACTATCCAAGGATAACCACTCTTAATAAATTAGTCTCTGTCTTTTTCTAGTTCATAGACAGAAAAACGTATTGTTTTCTTTGTATGCACTGGTTTATCCTCTGCTTCTTAAAATTTAACAATATGCTATAAGCATTGTGTTTCTATGATATTAAGTTTTTCTGGCCTGAAATTTCTTAAGTAGCTTAGGCTTTATTTATAAACCTCCTATGTTTAAATGCAAAAATTTTGGGGCATATACATGTTGGTAAGTCTGGGGAGAGTGTTCATAGCTTTTATCAGATTCTCAAAATGTGTTATCCATTGAAGATTAAAAACCAGAGTTTTAGTTTATGATTTGTAAAAACCACATAATTTTTTTTTCCACCATAATTTATTTAATCTGTTGGCCAACATATTGGCAGTTTCTGATAGTTCACTCAAACTAATGCCATTGTTCAAATTTGTAAATATTTATGCTCTTCTTTTTATTTCCTTAGAGATTTTCTCATTAATTCCTAAAACTAGTTTACTGGGTTAACCATTAAAATGCTAATTCTTAAAATAACAAGTTGATTTTTTAAAAAAATTCTTTCTGAAAATCTATATATAACATGAAAATCTGTTTTTGATATACAGTTGACTCTTGAACAATGTGGTAGTTAGGTGTGTCAGCCCCTCACATAGTTGAAAATCTTCATGTTAACTTTTGACTCCCCCACACCTTAACTATTAGTAGCCTAATGTTGACTGGAAGTCTTACCAATAACGTGAGTTGTTGATTAAGACATATTTTGTATTTTATGTGCATGATATATTGTATGCTTACAGTAAAGTGAGCTAGGGAAAAGAAAATATTATTAAGAAAACCTAAGGAAGAGAAAGTATGAGGTTGCTTCAAAAAGTTCATGGAAAAATTTAATTAAAAAATAATACGAATCTTTCCATGAACTTTTTGAAGTACCCTCATATATTGACAGTACTGTACATACGTTTATTGAAAAAAGTCTGCGTATAAGTGTACCCGTGCAGTTCAAACCCATCTTGTTCAGGGTCACCTGTAGTTTTTGGACATAAGAAGACTCAAGAAAATATAATTAATTGTTATAGCTTATACTAATTAGTATAGACCATACTAATTTTTGTGTTTTCTGATTTTTAAAAAATATTCTCTTGAAGCATTATAAGTTTGATTCTTTGCTATGCCATGGCTTTTTGGGAGGATTATGTAGTTCATCTTGGTACAGAAATAAGTAATAGGTTTTGTAAGTGTACAGTACCTTGCCTGGATTATTATTATTATTATTATTTGACGACACTGCCATTGTTGGGTGTTTAGATTGTTTCTGATTGTATATTAGACTGTACTGAACCTCCATGTAAAGATTATACACTTTGAAAGGAAACCCTCATAAATTATATCAACCTAAAGTTATCTCTTATGATTTAATTGAGGAGAATATGCTCAGAGGAAAAATAAAATTTTATAATTATTTATGCAGTGAGTAGATGGCTTCAGAAATAACATCCTGTAGTAGTAACATCTTGTACATGATGGTCAGTCAGCAATTTTTTTTTTTTAACAATTGAAAGGTATATTAGTTTGCTACGACTGCCCTACATACCAAAGACTGGGTGTCTTAACAGAAATTTATTTTCTCATATTTCTGGAAGCCAGAAGTCTGTGATCGAGACGTTGGTGGGTTTGGTTTCTTCTGAGTCCTCTCACCTTGGCTTGTAGTGGCTGTCTTTTTACTCTCCACATAGTTTTCCCTCTGTGCATATGTCTTGTGTCCAAATCTCCTTCTTAAGGACACCAGTCATTTAGATTAAAGCTCACCCTAATGACAGCATTTTAACTTAATTACCTCTTTAAAGATCCTTTCTCCAAATAAAGTCACGTTTTGAGGTATAGGGGGTTATTTGTCACTCCTGACATTGACATTTTTGAATAGTACAGATAAGTTATTTTCTAGAATGTCCCTCAATTTATGCTTGTGTGATGTTTGCTCATGGTTAGATTCAGGTTATACATTTTAGGCAGGGATAACAAAAAAGTGATTTTTCAAATTCTCAGTGTAACATATTAGGAGCCACCTGATGTCAGTTTATCCCAATATTGGCGGTAACATTGGACACTTGGTTAAGTTGGTATCTGCCAGATTTCTCTACTGCCAAGATACTGTTTTCCTCTTTGAAGTTAACATGTATTGATACTATGTAAATATGCTGTTTCTCATCAAATTTTCACTCACTAGTTTTAGCATCTAATGATTTTCCAACTCTATACTTCCTTCTCTAGTTGACATTCTCTCCTCCTCCTATCTCCTCATTTATTCAATTATTTTTTGAATGATTCATACATATATTCTTATTTAGTGGCTTATAATTCATTACTCTAATGTTTCATTACTCAAATTTCCCCAAATTTGGTCCATATGAACCCTTTCAAGCTGGCACTTGTGTATTTTTACTATGTCTCCACAATTTGAGCACTTGTTTACTTTCTGGTGCAGCAAGATGCTCTGGGCTCATTTTTAATGCCCCAGCCCTCGAATTAATTTCTCTCAGAGGATCATCGTTTCTTTTGGTGGAGAGTTGTATTTGGAAATCAAGACCTGGGTACATGATATGCTTATTGCAGCTGGTGTGCTATTACTTCTAGGCCCTCTCAGTGGACAAAGTATATATATACACATATATCTATATTTTTAGTTTATATGTTTGTTTTAGTCCATTAGTGCTGCTGTAGCAAAATACCTGAGACTGGGTAATTTATAAACAACAGAATTTTATTTCTTACAGTTCTGGAGGCTGGGAAGTCCAGGATCAAGGCACCTGCATTTGGTGTCTTTCGAGGGCCTTTTTGCTATGTCCTTACATGGTGGAAGAATGGAAGGGCAGAAGGGCAGTAGGCCCTTGCTTGTTCCCTCCAGCCCTTTTTTAAGGTACCTAATCTCATTCATGAGGGCTATGTCCTCATGATTTAATTACATTTTAAAGTTTCTACCTCTTAACACTATCACATTGGTGATTAAGTTTCAACATGAATTTTGGGGGACACAGGCGATAGCAACATCCGTGTATACACGTATCTATATACATTAAAAACTATGATTTTATACTGATACTACCAGTGTTAATCCAACACCATTGGAGGGTATTTCTAGTGTCCCCCTTATGTTGAATTTCATCAGATGCTTTTCTTGTGTCTTGCCCACACTTGGGGTGTGAAGATATTTTATATTTGTTCTAGAAGGTTTATGTTTTTTGGCTTTTAGGTTTAGATCTGTGCCCAATCTCAAATTATTTTTTTTTTATGGTGTGAGATAGACGTTGAAGTTCATCTTTTTTTCTGTATAGATATCCATTTGCTCCAGCACCATTTGTTGAAAATGCTTTCCATTCCGCATTGAATTGCTTTGGGTGCCTCTTTTGAAAATGAATTGACTATGTAAATTGAGTCTATTCCTAGACTCTATTCTGTTCCCTTGATCTGTTTGTCCTTAGCACAGTACTGTCCTGATTACTGTAGATCTGTAAGAAATCTTGAAGTCACATAGTGTAAGTCATTCAACTTTATTCTTCAAGATAATTTTGGCTCTTCTAGGTCCTTTGTTTTTTCATATAAATTTTAGAATCAAATGGCCAGTTCCTATAAAAATGCATGGTGGGAATATGGTTAGAATTGAGGTTTGGGCAAAATCATCATCTTTACAGTATTGAATCTTCCACATTACAAACGTGGTGTATGTCTCCATTTATTTAGGTATGTAGTTTCTCTCAGCAGTGTATTGTAGTTTTCAGTACATGGGACATGCATGTCTTTTGTTAAGTATATTCCTAAATGCTCTGCTTTTTGACATTATTTTAAGAACAAGTTTTTTTTTGGAGGCTGGCTGATATGGGGATCTGAATCCTTGACCTTGTTGTTATAATACCATGCTCTAACCAACTGAGCTAACCAGCCAGCCTGATTTTAAGAACAAGTTTTAAAGTTTCATTTTCTTTTTCTTGCTAGTAGATAGAAATACAATTGAATTTTGTATATTGACCTTACATCCTGTGATCTTGCTGTATTGACTTAGATGAATCTTTCTAGACTGACTTAGAGTTCTTAGGAATTTCTTTTATTAACAATTACATAGCCAGTGGAAAGAAAGTTTTACATCCTCCTTTCCAATTTTTTTTTTTTTTTTTTGTCCTTTTTGAGACCGGCTGTACTGCACTCAGCCAGTGAGCGCTGTGAACGCACCGGCCATCCCTATATAGGATCCGAACCCACGGCGGGAGCGCTGCTGCGCTCCCAGCGCGGCACTCTCCCGAGTACGCTACGGGCTCGGCCCCAATTTATGATATTTTCAACTTATGATGGGTTTATTGGGACGTAACCCCATCGTAAGTTGAGGAGCATTTGTATATTCTTATGTAATTGCAGTACCGTTGAATTTTATTGACACATTCTTTTAGTGTTTTACGTTTTTTATATAATTTTTTTCTGTCCTCATAATGAAAAGTTAGCTTTATTAGCACAGTTCTCTAAGGGTTGCTGTCCAATAGAACTTTCTGCAGTAATGGGTATGTTCCATATTTACCACATATGGCAGTTGAACATTTGAAATGTGGCTAGTGCAACTAAGGAGTTTACATTTTATTTCATTGTAATTAAATTTAAATAGCCCCATGTGGGTAGTGGCTACCACATAGGACAATGCAGTCTTAGACCTTTTTTTTTGTTAGAGTTGTAAAATCAGAATTTTTGTTTTTCAAAAAAAAGCTTTTCTTTTTTTCCTGCTTATTTTTATCTTTTTCTTATGTAAAGCTTTAACTTTTTATCTCTAGATAAAAATGGTCGGGTTGTCTTTCTTGTAAGGATAAATTCTGGAGACACCTTGTGTATTTTCTTTTATTAAACTTTTAAAATGTATTATTATTTTTATTGACATATAATTGATTGTATATATCTGTGGGGTACAGCATTAAATATTAATTCCTGAATGCAATATGTGACACTCAAATCAGGTAAAGTTTTTTTTAATTAAAAAAAATTTTTTTTCCAGATAGCTGAACATGTGGATATTTTCCGAATAGTCTGGAGTCTATGTTTTATTTTAGAAAAATTCCTAAATTTAGAAATTTTTGAGATACTCCCCCATTATGATTCTCTGCCATTTGTTCTTTGTGTTTCCTTTGGTACCCTTATTTGTATAATTTAACCATAACAGTATTTTTTTCCAAGATATATCACCTTTGTCATCTGTTTGCTTGGTCTATGTTTTGGTTTTGATTGAGATTGTAACCTTTTTTGCCTTCAGTGTTTTGACATTTTCATGTTTGTCAATATATTTCTAGTTTTCACAAAATCATTTCATTATTTAAAAATTCCAGTAGCATATATTAACCAATAATTCTTATTTCATTTACCTAAGATATTAAAAGTTTTTCCATTTAACTTAAGGATTTATTCTTTTGGCCTCAGCAATCTTTTAAGTCAGACCTGAGTTGCCTTTTAATTTTATTTTCCCATTTACTCGCAGCCAAAAGGCATATCTTTTGATTTTTTAATTACGATTTTTTAAAAATAAAAATGCCTTTGTTATTTTGATATGTTTGTTTTAAAGCTTCTTGTCTTCTAAGAACTTGCATATTTTACTTTTTATATGCTCTTATAACTTGAGTAAAGTTAGAAGCCCTTCGGATTAATTGTATTTTTTACTTTCTTAGATCTGGGACTTTCTTCATTCAGTAAATATTTGTTCAGTTTAAGGAAGGAACATACAAAACATATCAAGAATAAATAGGGTTTTTTTGTTTTTGTTTTTGTTTTTGTTTTTGTTTTTGTTTTTGTTTTTGTTTTTGTTTTTGTTTTTGTTTTTGTTTTTGTTTTTGTTTTTGTTTTTGTTTTTGTTTTTGTTTTTGTTTTTGTTTTTGTTTTTGTTTTTGTTTTTGTTTTTCTGGCAGCTGGGCAGTCCGGGGATTGGAACCCTTGACCTTGATGTTACAACACCGCACTCTAAGCAATTGAGCTAACTGGCCAGCCTGAAGAATAGACAGTTTCTATCACTCCTCCACTTTCATCATGTTAAGAACCTAACAGTCTCCCATATCAAATTAGTTGTTGAGGTCATTTGTTCTTCAAATTTATGATGCTAATTTCTTCTTTTGCTCAAGGCCCTGACATTTTTTTTTCATAAATTCATGGCTTTTTACCTATTTCTTCTGATATCTTTGGGGTAAGAGCAGGGAGTAATTTATTTGAATAGGCATTTCTTATATTTTTGAAGTGTTTTACTTGGTCATCTTTCATGATGCAATATGAGTTGTCACAACCATCCATAACCTTAAATAAAGCACACGACTAACCCAACCTAAATCTTCTGTATTTTCTCCCCAAAAATCTACAGCTTACTGGGGAAATTCTTTCACTTCTTCACATTAAAGTCCTAGTGAGCTTTCACTCCTTAACCTCCATTTTTTTGTGTGTGTAATGAGCCTGCTTGGTTGGTGCCCAAAGCTTTTGCTTATGCAGTCCTTTAATATATTGCCTCAGAACATCTGTGGATTTAAGCCATCATTTGCGCCTCAGTTAGCCTTCAGTTATGTGTTCAGATTACTCAAACATCTTTCTAGACTATGGAAGTTATTCAGTGAGCTCTGCAGAGATGTTTGGTGTTTTTAGCTAGCTTTTCTTTATGTCATCAGTGTTAGATACTGATATCTGAGATATAGTTTACCCTCTCAACCTGATTGTTTTTTAAATTACAAAGGAAAAGTCTCTCTATTATCAAAGATAAACAAAGCTGGACACTTGTTAAAGTAGTAAGGGCAGATTTTACTCAGTAATATACTTTTGCCATAGGAAGGAGTGTTCAGTCTGAACTCAGCTCAACTTTAATTTGTACAGAAGTGACTGGGCAAGTTTTAAAGGGAGAATGAGGGATCAGAGAGGGGACAAGTGGGGGCTCAGGATAGTCAGGAAAGTGAAAAGTTACAAAAGGTTGGTCAGTGTAAATTCAGTTTGGCCAGCTGGGTCTGCTAGCTGGCAGTTATTGAAGTCAGGATTCTGTCCTCCCACAGAGACTGAGAGACAGAGGCCCTATCCTTCATGGTGATTACATTTTAAAGGAATGGCTTTGAGTTCCTTGAGAAAGATACTCCCAAATTGTAGGAGAGAGAGAGAGGAAGGATTCGCTATCATAAGCCCTTTTTAGTAAATTTTCTAAGAAAGGGTGGTCAAGGTCCTGTCATTAGGTGTTGGCTATAACTAACAGTAAAATCTTTCAGCAGTGTTAAGCTTTCTCAGGCAGACACTTTAAGAGTGGCTAGGGTCATCCTACGGATGCTGCCTTGAGCTTTAGAAACTGTGTTAGTCATTGTTCAAGTGTGTGTGTGTGTGTGTAGGTGAGGAGTGGATGAAATGATTTGTGCTGAAATTTTGCAGTTTTTATAGGCCAAGGTGGAGGCATAGTCGTGTGTAGGTGTGTAGGTGTGTGTAGGTGAGGGGTGGATGAAATGATTTGTGCTGAAATTTTGCAGTTTTTATAGGCCAAGGTGGAGGCATAGTCCAGAAGGCAGCTCAGAGGAACCTGACTAGAGTTTGGTCAGGGAGAGAGTCTTTGTCACCATACTCATGGGCAAAAAGTATAAGGGTAGTGTAGCCAGTATACACATTGGAGTGTATATGGAACTTCACTTTCTGTTTCAGTTTTGAGACTGTTGGAAACACCTTTAACACTCCAGAGAGGAGTCAGATGGCTGCCATTCAAATACTGAGAATTAACACTGAGTTTTTTTATGGTGTTATTAGACCAAAAACTTAGCTTTTGTCAAGGAAAGCTTTTTGAAATCAATTAAGTTCATTTCAAATTGAGTTATATCCAAAATGATTTACAATGAACAGTTACTTATATTGAGTGGTAGGAAAATACAGCAGAATAATATGTCATTTATGGTAGAGGACAGAGCACAGTGAAATTTAATTTTATTTAAAAACTTTCTTTAGGGCCGGCCTGGTGGCGCACCCTTATTTAGGTAATTTGTTTATTTAGTTTAGTTATTTGTTTAGTTTACTATGACTTAAGTTCTGTTTTATAAATGCACTTACTGTCAATACAAACTAAGATATCTTAAAGCCAAAGTTTTGAACAAACTGTATTTTTATAATTGGTGATGTAAGTGTATCTCTGTTACGTCTTTAGAAAGGTATTTAGTATTGAAATTACTAGGTCAAAGAGAATGAGAAATTTTAAGCATCTAGCTATACACAGCAGTCTGGTTGCCTTCCTGAAAGGTTATACTAATTTGTACACACAATGTAGCATATGAGAATGCCCATTTGGAAATATTTGTCACATTAATAGATAAAAAAGATGAAGTTTTTTTTCTTTATTTTATTTTAAAAAATATAACAGGGATATGCACATTTATTTGTTCAAATAACAAATACATAAACAATAACAGATGAATAAAAAATATTCTGTAGAAAGTAGGGCTTCTAATTTTCACAAAAACTGGAGATGTAAAACTTATTAAAATTTACACTTTTCATTTTATAATCTCTACAGTTTTGAAATAGCTCTCTAAAGTCTTCCAAAAGTGTGCAAATATGAAATTAATTTCAACAGAGGAAGATGAATGAACTTTTCAAAGGCAAATTAATTTCTAAGCAATCAACAAGTCTTCTTAATAAAAAGAAATCAACAACAGAAATTAAATATTTAAGTTTAGCAACACAAATTGCATAAAAAAATCAATAGAACAATATAATCACAAGGGCACTTCAAAAAGTTTGTGGAAAAACAGAATTGAAAGGTAATGGAAATCTTTCCATGAACTTTTTTTGTTTATATTTTTCCTTTTTTTTTTTTAAAGACTAAGATCATAGGAAATATGTTCTCTGACCGCAATAACAGAAGGAAATTTAGAAAACTCACAAATGTGTGGAAATTAAACAACTCTCTCCTAAATAAACAATGGGCAAAAAGAAAAATCACAGGGAAATTAGGGAGTACTTTGAGGTAAAGATCAAAGTGCAACATATCAAAATTTATAGGATGCAGGGCTCATTCAGTGCTTAGAGGAAAATTTAAATTTGTAAACACCTATATTAAAAATGAGAAAAATCTCAAATCAGTAATGTAAACTTCTATCTTAAGAAAATTGAAAAAGTAGAGCAAACTAAACCAAAAGCAAATATAAGTAGGAAATAACAAAGAGTACAACAGATATATATGAAATAAGGAATTGAAAGACAATAGAGAAAGTCAGCAAAACGAAAAGTTGATTCTTTAAAAAGATAACAAAATTTGCAAACCTTTATCTACTAGACTTACCAAGAAAAAAGAGAGAAGACCGAAATGACTAAAATTAGAAATAAAGTAGTGGCATTATTACATTGTCACTATGGGTTTTTGTGGTGGTAAGATTTAATTTCTTTCTCTTTCTTGTTTGCATTTTTGTCCTACCAATGTGGACTCTTGGTAGTGATTATTGTTTTTCAGATTCCAGATGCAGGACTCCCTTGAGGATTTCTTGCACACCCAGTCATGTGGTGGCGACCTCCCGCAGCTTTTGTTTGTCTGGAAAGTATACTACTTATCCCTTACTTCTGAAGGATAGCCTTGCTGGATATAGTATTCTTGTCTGGCAGGTTTTTTTCTTTTAGTATTTGGCATATATCTGCATCCCATTTTCTTCTGGCCTGTAGGGTTTCTGTTGAGAAGTCTGCTGTTAGCCTGATAGGGGGTTCCTTACAGGTGACTTTTCTTCTGCTTCTTTTAAGATTTTTCTCTTTGTCTTTGAGCTTTGCCAGTTTGACTGTAATGTGTTGGAGAGAATCTTTTGGGGTTCAGTCTGTTTGAGGATCTTTGAACCTCCTGGATCTGAATGTCTGTGTCTCTCCCTGTACCTGGGAAGTTTTCCGTAATTATTTCATTGAGTAGATTTTCATGCCTTTTCCTTTCTCCTCCCCTTCTGGAACACCTATGATGTTTGTGAGCTTAAAGTTGTCTCCTAGCTCTCTTAGATTTTCTCATTTTTAAAAATTCTCTTTTCCTTTTTTTGTCCACCCGGGTTATTTTGAAAAGACTATCTTCAAGATCAGAAATTCTTTCTTCTGCTCCTTCTAGACTGCTGCTTAAGCTATATGTTGCGTTTTTTTATTTCGTTATGTGAGTCTTTAGTTTCATGAGTTCTGCTACATTCTTTTTTAAGGTATTAATGTCTTTGTAAATTTCCTCCTTCATATCCTGAATTTTTTTTTCACATTTCATTATGCTGCCTGAGTCTTGTCATGTCTCAGTGAGTTTCTTTAAAATTGTTGCTTAGAATTCCTTTTCAGTCATTTCCAGGGTTTCCTGCTCTATAGGGTCTGGAATTTGAGAATTACTGTATTCTTTTGGTGGAGTCATATTTTCTTGGGTTTTTGTATTTCTAGTATCTCAACGTTTATGTTGGGTCATCTTGTAAAGCAGTTGCTTATTCTGTTACTTGAGAGTGGGCTTTGAGGGGAGAGATGTCCTATTCTTTTTCCAGTCTCTGCTGGTGCCTCCCCTTGCGTCAATGTAGTCAAGTGTCCGGCAAGCCACCTGCATGGTGGCAGTGGCTGCTGCTGTGGTATCAAGCTGCTTTTTCAGCAGCTGCAGCTGTGGCAGTGGCTATGGTGGGCTACGTGTGCAGAAGTGATGTTTTGGCATGCTCTCTTGCCTGCTTTTGGGTGGGGGGTACTGCCCTTAGCTCCTTGCCTGTGACCTCAGGTGTGCTCTCTTGCTCCTTCCGGGTGGAGGGAGCTGTGGCTTTCAGCTCCTTGGATCTGCTAAGTCTCTCTGGGTATGCTGACTTGCCTGCTTCTCGGTGGAGGGAGCTATGGCCTTTGACTCACTGCCTAGGACCCCAGGATTGCTCTCTTGCCTACTTCTGAGCAGAGGGGGCTGTGGCCCTCGGCTCCTTGCCTAGGACCCTGGGCATGCTCTGATTTTTCTTATCAAAGCATTTCTTTGATTATTAGTAAGGTCAGAAGCTTTTTCATCATTCATACTCATCATTTGTGATTGTCTCCTGTTCTTTGTAAATTTTTTTATTTGTTTATTTTTCTCTCAGTGATTTATAAGAGCTCTTATATTTTCTTCCCACTTTTGGTCTTTTATTCTTCCCACTTGGTCTTTTATTTTTTATGCTAAGTTTTGGTTGATAGAAATGTAATAGTTTTTCAGTCATTAAATTTTATTAATTTTCCACTGTTTTTATGCACAGAGAATCCTTTTCAATCCCTAGATTTGATATTTGTTTTTAATTTCTTTTGTAGATTCTGAAATTTATTTTGTTACATTGTATAAGGTGGAAGCTTAACTTTTTTTGTGTGTTATTGAACACTGACTCATAGCATGAAAAAATGGAAAGACTTAGGAATTGGAAAACCTGGTCATTACTGGGGCAATCACAAGCCATGTAACCTAATGCACTCATTTTGTTTCTGTAAATTCTGTTTTTCTCATATTGTGTGTTATTGAACACTGACTCATAGCATGAAAAAATGGAAAGACTTAGGAATTGGAAAACCTGGTCATTACTGGGGCTATCACAAGCCATGTAACCTAATGCACTCATTTTGTTTCTGTAAATTCTGTTTTTCTCATATTTATGTGTGTATTGGCTAATCTCCAAAATGGCCCTCAAGCATGTCTACCTTCTGCTGTTTCACAGCTTTGTGTAGTTCCCTCCCACATTGAATCAGAGATGGTCTGTGTGACAGATCAGAGGATAGCAGAAGTATGGTATATGACCTTCACGACTTGGTCATAAAAGGCATTCCAACTTTTGCCTTGTTCTCTTGGATTACTCACTCTGGGAGAAACAAGCCACCATTGTGAAGACTCTCAAGAAGCCTTGTGGAGAGGCACCGAGGCCTCTTCTCAAAGCCAGCAGCAGCTTGCCAGACATGTATGAGCCCCTCCTGAATTCCCAGCCCATGGAAACTATGAGTAATAATAAATGGTTATTGTTAGTTTAAGCCACTAAATTTTAGTGTAGTTTGTTACTCAGCAATAGATAATTAACACATTATTCAAATGGTTTTTAAAAACAGGTTCAGAATGTGACCCTGAGCTAAATATAAAGCTGTGAAACACTTTAAAATCCAAGATTTTTGAAGATCTTTCATTTTTTGTGAGGACAGAAAGAGTGTATGTTTTCGACACACCCATGATTATAGGATAAGTTATCTAATTATAATACCTAGCTCCACAGAGACTCACGTTGTTCTATGGCTAAGGAAGAATGTCTGGGATGTAGGAAAAATCAGCTTCTGCCTTATAAGAATGAGATCCCTAAGGACAGAACAGTATTAATCACTTATTTTAAACGTTTGTTAAGTACCCACCTTCTGTCACTGAATTAGATGGACAAGATTTCTGCTCTTTTGGAGAGTTCAGTTCATTTCAGGAGGTAGACTGAAAAACAAAAAATTCTGGTAGTGGTAAGTTCATTGAAGGAAATAAGCAAAGCAGTGGGAGGTCTGCTTTAGGCTGATTAGGGTTTATCCTGCTTTTCTGGGGTACAAGGCCTGGCACACAGTAGGTACTCAAATATTGAATGGATGAATAAGTCTGAGTTGGTTTGTTTAAACTGTGATAGAATAATACTTATCCCTCTGACACACACATATACATACACATGTAGATGGGAATTATTTTGGTGATAGTACCCCCAGTTTTATGATTCAAAATGTTATACCTCAATCTTGCATGTTCAGCATTGTGAAAGACTATATGCTGTATACAATCTCCCACTGCAAAACAACTAGGTCCTGGATAGAACAAATTATTGTGGCACTGATTATTTTGCAGAGGCCCCTCCTTCAGAAGGAAAGGCGGTTGTGGAGGGACAAAGGAAACCTCAAATACTAGAATTAGAATAGTAGGCCAGCTGATAGCAGCTTTCAGGATTCTGTGCATTTGGCTAACAGTCAGTTAGGGGAGCTGAACCTTGTACTCCTTTAGTCTAGACTGTTGGGGTGTACTTTCAGGCCACTGGCAGAATTAGAAACAAAGCCTGACTGTATTTAAGCCTAGAGATTACCCGTAAATTAATATCAGAGAATGAACTCACCATCAAAGATTACAAATTACAAGAACATAAGGGAACAAGCCACTGGAAGCAAGCGTTGGTGAACATTTTCTATAAAGAGCCAGATTGTAAATATTTAGGCTTTGAAGACCATTTTAAATCTCTGTTGCACCTATTCAACTCTGCTATTGTATTGTGAAAGCAGCCATAGAAAATTTGTAAATGAATAAGCATAGCTGTATTCAAATAAAACTTTATATATAAAAGTAGGTAATGAGTCACATTTGGCCTGTGGGCTGTAGTTTGCTGACCCCTGAAATAGAGGGTGGAGTAGAGGAGATATTTTAAGACATAATGGCTGCAAGTTTTTGAACACTAATGAAAAACCTGAATCCACAGATACATACCATCTTAAACAAGATAGCAAAGAGAAAATCATGTGTAGACATATCATAGTGAAATGAATAACATCAAAGACAAATAGATTTTAAAAGCAGCCATAGAGAAAACATCGTTTGCAAGGATTTATAGATTAGAATCACACAATTAGCAGTAATAGGAGAAGATAATGGAAATGTATCTTCAAAGAGTTAAGAGTAGAACATTATCAGTATAAAATTGCATGCCCAGCAAATCTCTTTCCAGGGTGAGAATGCAAACATTCACAGATAAACAAAAAACTGAGAGAATTTACCAAGGGACCTACACTAAAGAGATTTTAAAAGGCTACTTTTTAGTAATCTATTCAAACAGCTAAATATTTTCAGAAAAAGAGCCAAATCTTCAAATTCCAGACACTTTACGTGGAAGGAAATGACGAGAATAAAATGAATGTTGGTCAGTATAGTTTTTTTCAGAATATATTTATTAGATAAAGCTGAAATTTATGCTTTTATAGTTTTTCTTTCCCCCTGTACTTTTGTATTTCCGTTAGTTTCTCTAATTGTATTTGTTTTTCATTGTGGGGTAGAAACGAGATTTATGGTGCTACAAGTAGTTGGAGTAGGTATGCTATACGGTCGTCTTTTATTACATAGTTCTTAAATTTTTTGCAAAGAATTTCTGTTCAGTTATTAGCAGTTCCAGATTTTTGTCTTTTCTGTACTTGGGTAATTATTCAACATGTTTATGCTGGACATGTTGTAAATAGGGAAAAGCCCCTCCCCGCAAGTTTATTAAGTATAGGAAAGATCAAAGTCAAGGACTTTATCTAAGAAGTGAAATATTCCATGATTTCATAAGCTGCCACTGAAGAGCAGATTGAAGTAGTTGAGCTCATTTTGGATAACAAAGTGATTACTAATAACTTTAAAAAAATTTTTGTTTCAAATTTTAAATTGATAAATTATAATTTTATTTATGTGGTACAAAGTGACGTTATGATTTATGGACTCAATGTGGATTAATTAAATCAAGCTTGCTAACATATCCATCACCTCAAATACTTATTTTTTTGTAGTGAGAACATTTGAAATTTACTCTCAGCTATTTTGAAGTACACAGTACATTGTTATTTACTGTATTCACCATGCTTTGTAATATATCTCAGGAAAAGATCTTATTCCTCATATCTAATGAGACTTTGTAACCTTGACCATCATTTTCCCATCCCCCCCCTCCACTGATAACTTTTAATATATATATTCGGTGGGATAGAAGTTGAAGCAGGATGACCTTGAGTTTAAATAAGAACTAGATGTCCTAATAATGGGAAGTATTTGGCCTTATTTAAAAAAGATATAATAAACTATTGTCACGGTATTGAGCATTTATTGAGCACTTACTAAAGTCATACGTGGTGCTAGAACTTTCTGTGTGGTTTTGCATTGGGTCCTTAGGACTGTCCCTTTAGTTTGAAGATCTTATTATTTCCATTTTGCAGTGAGGAAACTGAGGCCTAAACAAAGTTGAATAACTTCCTCAAGTACAACTAGTAAATAGCAGAGCTAGGATTTATGACCAAACTGCCTGACTCATGCAGAAATTTTATCTCAACCACGAGTCCTTTGTGGTACCTTGGGCTGAAGAGCAAGTTTAGGTGATTGCTACACTTTTAGTGTGGTATATTTATATGTTCTCTGAAGTTGATTAAAGATGATGTTGAAAGCATGAGGTGGGGAAAAGGAGCTTACTTAACTAGTTGTGAAAGGGATTGATCCTGGTGTAGTGTAGAAGGGTCTGTAGATAAAATGCAAAGAATTCCTTCCAATGTAGTTGTCAAGTACTGAATTAGAGTAATTCTTGAAATGTAGTTTTTATTTCTAAAACATATCTTTGTATGTGGCAAAAGCTTTTAAATTAGAATATTCTTTTTTTTTTAGTGGAAAGAGTGAAAGAACAATTAAAACTTTCCTTGGAAAACAAGAATGGCATAGTGCAAACTGGTGAATTGACAGTTGTGCTTGATGGATTGGTGATTGAGCAAGAAAATCTAACCTGCAGCTCATCTCCAACCAGTAAGCTAATTTTTTTTGTTCTTTAAATTTAAAGAAGAAAAATTAGCAAGAAGTATATAAAAACCTAGTTTATTTTTTTCTTGTTGTTCAGTAGAAATACAGCAAAATGGTGATGCCTTACATGAAAATGGAGAGCCTTCAGCAAGGACAACTACCAGGTAGAATATTTTATTTTAGTATTTGTGGCAACGTGACGTGACATTTCCCACATACAAAGCTTTAAATTTAACCTTAGCTTAGAATTTGCCACAGAATTTAAAAGCTTGTGTCTAAACACTTCATTGGGTTGAATTCTTGTGAAAGTAGCTTTTTAAAAAATAACAGCTTTATTGAGAGATAACACACATGCCATAAAATTTACTCTTTTATTAAAGCGTACTTTTTGGTGGTTTTTGTTATATTCACATAGTTGTGCAGCCATCACTACTGTCCGTAATTTCAGAACATTTTTATCATCCCCCAAAGGAAAAACTGTATCCTTGAGCAATCACTCCCCATTCCTCCCTCCTCCCAGCTCCTGACAGGCATTGATCTACTTTCTGTCTCTATGTAATCTCTTCTGATTGGCTTCTTTTACATAGTACAATGTTTCGAGGTTGATCTATGTTATGGCATGTAACAATGCTTCATTCTTTTTTTATTAAAAATGGCTTTTTAAAATCTGCATTTAGGCATATTTTACTGGAAAATAGTCAGATACTGTGGAAAAATAGATACTTCTATCTGAATTGGCATTCTCCTCTATATCATGAGAAGATAAATGCCCCATAGATAATGATCTTCCCTCAAAAATCATCCTGACATTCACATTCTATGACAGTTAATAGAGGCTCTCTGTTTGAAATGTTCAAGTGGAATAAAAGTGCATAATAGATCAAATACAGTGGAATTAACATCTGAAAATATAAAAATATATTGCTGTAAAATTGACTTATTACATTTGAAAAAGCATGCTGGTGTATGACAAAGTTTGATCTTTATTAATTTACAAAGTTATTAATATCATTACTCCTAAATTGCAATTAAATGATTCTCATCAGAGCACTTAAACAGATAAATATGCCTTTGGAAGGTGTATTTGGATTAAATAAATATATTTAGTATCTGTTCTATAATTTACATTGAGAAAATTAAGGACTGAAAGAGTACAACAGTTAGGTTGATTAAAATGTATTTGTGTATATATGTGTCTGTTTTTATAATTTTTAAAATACAATTTTAGATGAGTAAAGGAGTGACTTACTACCAATCTGAACTATAATATTGTTTGTTACATAGTGATACATTTTGAATCAGAAATTAGTTCTATAGTACCAGGAGAGCTACAGCTGAGTTCTTTTACCTGGACTCCTGGATCACTGATTCTCACTGGGTGTCTGGGGAGGGGTATACAAATCAGAATCATGTGGGAACTTCTTTTGCCCAAACTTTCTAAGTATATCTCATTCCAAATTTGTAGGTGACAGGGGAAAGGAGGATGGGATTCATTAATTATTTGTTTATTCAACAGATATTTTATTGAGTGCCTGTTGGTGCTAGACACTAGGCCAAGCCCTAAGAATAGCAGCCTTGTGCCCCTGAAACTTACATTATAGTGGGATAAAAGTAGATAGTAAACAACAGAAGAAATCAATAAACTAATTGAACATAGCAGTAAAAACTTTGAAGTCATTAAAACAGAACAAGGTGACAAGAATGGAAGGGAGCCTGTTTTCAAGAGAGATCAGGAATCATCTCCGAGGAAGTGCCATGCGACTTAAAATTAATAAGCCAAGAATGAACCATTCATGCAGAGTTCTGAGGGAGGAACTTCCAGGCAGAGGAATTAGCAAGTTCAAAGAGCCTGAGTTTATTTACAGTTTTAATATATGTTCTACAAATTCTTCTAACTCTAGAGTATAATATTTAGTCTTTTCTGATAATATTGTAGTCGTTATAATTTTACCACCTGATATATAATAATTTGTAAAAAAATTTTTTTTGAAGACTTTTTAGCATGTTTTTCATAGTCAGTAAAATTGACATAATGTATCTGCTACGAGGTAAGCAAGTAGGAGCTTGGAGAGAAATAGATCAGAAAGAGAGACAGTGTGGGGGTCAGGTTGGTTTTCAAAAGCTTTGTTACCATGGTAAGAAATCTAGATTTTATTCCTAGTATAGTGGATTTTAAGCAGGGCAGGGAAATGACTTGATTTATATTTTTTAGAAAGCACTCAGGCTGCTCTGTGAAGAACAGATATAGGGTGGCCTGTATATTTGGAAAAGCTCTCCTGGTCACTTACATGATATTGCCCAACACCTACCTACTGCCAATAAAATTTAAATGTTTGATTTTGTAATTATAGTTTTATATATTTGTTTATTTGCAGTTTATTTATATACTATAAATTCTTATGATTCTAAGGGCTGATATTTAGCTTTTTCTGATCATGTACTCATCATTTTAGTGCCTACTACATAATAATTTGTAATCAGTATTTGCAGACTTTTTCAGCTTATTTTTTAGTACTCAATAAAATTATAATAGTTTGACATTGATTTTTATAAATTTCATTTAATTTCATGAGCTTTTCGAAACTACTTTTAGAGCATGTAAAATAAATTAATATTCTTAGACTTAAATATTTAAAATGTACAGTTTGAACATTATTTTTGAGAGACTAAATTCGTTTTGACTTAGTATATTTGTATATCTCAGTATTTTTTTTATGTGCCAATGGATAGAGCTGAAAGTAATTTAAACTTTAATGTAATAAAAATGTGCCATATCTTTTTTCATTACTCTCCATACCGGTTACTTTACTTGAATGTTAAAACCTCAGTGAATAGTTCTTATGAAAATTCTGATGAAAAGTTGTTTAACTATACTTAGCTCATTGAAGTAAGGCTTTTCTTTCTTTTTTTTTTTTTTTTTAAAGGTTGGCTGTTGAAGGTACTAATGGGATAGATAATCACGTACCTACAAGTGCTCTAGTCCAGAACTCATGCTGTTCACATGTAGTTAATGGAGACAGTACACCTTCATCTCCATCTCAGGTTGCTGCCGGACCCCAAAATACACCAGCTCCAAAACCACTCACATCTGAGCCTGCCAGTGATACTGGTAAGCATGACTACTTATGACACGTTGCTTAAATGAAAACTAAATTAAGTTTATGTATCTATCCCTATACTTCCCTTATTGTGCAGTCTTCTTAATCTTTTATTCTGTCATAAGAATTTTAAATTATAGTATCTGAAACTTTTTTCTAATAATTTGAAATTTTCTGGATTATTTGAGAAGATATTCCAAAAATATATTAGCTTAGAGATCATAACATATTTTACTAATAAGTAAGTGCTTGTAAGATAGCTATATTCTTAGGCTCCATTTCACAAAATAATACTATTTAATTGATGATATAAAATAAATGTCTGAAAGAACATTAGTGAATTTATTGATTTGTTAGTAAAAGTAGTAATGATTGGTTCCTTTAACCTGTCTTTCAGTACACAAATATTTTTTTTCTTAGCATGTAACTTGGTAGAAAAATGTGCTGTGAACTTATGCAGCTCTCAGAAAGTTTTATATTTTCCAAAAGTAAGCATTACTCTATTACAGAAGGAATGTCTAAGGAAGATTTCCTCTATAATCCTGGTTTTCAATAGACTTGTCTGTAAGATTTTTAAATTATTTTTTGTTTGGTCTTTATATATTAACTCTTTCAGATGAGTTAAACATCTTAGAACTTGTTTAAGATTGCTAGCGTATGTGTTGGTGATTGAGTTGGAATTCTGGTCTTTTGATTCCAGAGCCTATCTTCTTTCCTATATTTGTCTATTTATGTTTCCTGTGTTTGTCTATTTATGAGAAAGTATTCAAAGGTAGAAACGTGTGAAGAAGCAATTCAGTAATTACATTGAAATAGATATATTTATAGATAAGACTTAATTGTGTATTTATAGGGGAGATTCTTTTATAAACCTGTGAACTGACATGAATAATATTTTTTAACTTAATTTCTTTATTAATGCTGTCACCCTCTTTTAAAAAAAACCAAAAACATAGATTTAAGGATGGTTTTCCATGTACCCACAATAAATAGAGCTTTTTAGTCTTTAAGGTGGCTAGAAAGTAAAGAAAAGAATAAAGTACAACCGTGGTGAAATTAGTGAGCAAAATTCATTTTTTTTCTTATTCTTGCCTGCTTTCTAGTAAGAACATTTGTCCCTGAGATTTCTATTAGCAATGCAGAAAAGAAAATATCACCCCGGATTATTAAGAATTATCTCTAAATTAAGGGCAGACCAGTTAAAACACTTGGCTTTTCCTAATACTCTGTCTTTTATGGCTTTATATGGAAATACTATGAACAACAACATAATGTCTGTAATTCCAAGAGAGCAAATATGATAGTGAGTTTCATAGAACTCTGCCTTTGGTGTAGGATATCTGTCCTTTGGTGTAGGATAATGACATATCACCATAGCACAAATGAATTAAAAGTTCTATAGGTGCCTAAAAGAACATGTTGTCAGTACTCAGCTTGCTTTTGGGTTAATCTAAAAATTAAAATTTCCAGTTTTAAAAATATAATATGAAGAAATACTAATAGGAAGAACTAATAATTTATTTTTTAAAAATATTAACACATGGAAAAATGGTTTATGGCAATACTGGAGTTCTTTACAAAATAGCATGAATCCAATGCTTTTTAGCTTAGAAGGTTTTTTAAGTTATCAAATACCCGTTTCAAAAAATACTAAGAAAAAAATATGGTTATCCACCCATAAAAAAACGTTTACAGTTTAAACAATGTAACTTCTTTCTGAACTCTCCAACGAGGTTATAAAAATAAAACAAATAAACCAATAAAAATAAATAAAATTTGCTCATCCTTATGTGACCCAAAAAAATGAGATGACTTATTATATGGGATTATTATTATATGGGTTCAGAATGGTTGATCTAATTCCATTCTTTATGGCTGTAATTAGATAGTAGGAGCAATTATTTATTAAATCCACTCCTGATTTATAAAAAAATTTTGATACAGATATTGAATGCTCATTTCAGAAAGGCTTACACCTCCTTTCAGCTTCATTCTTGTCATCTCCCTCCATTTAAAGTGTATGAAATTTGGAAGCTTAACTTTTATTTCTCCACCATTTAGTTGTTTGAGTAGACAGTGAAAGTATGCATTGGCCACTGGTTAGTTGCATGTTGCCTTTCAGCTTCATTCTTGTCATCTCCCTCCATTTAAAGTGTATGAAATTTGGAAGCTTAACTTTTATTTCTACACCATTTAGTTGTTTGAGTAGACAGTGAAAGTATGCATTGGCCACTGGTTAGTTGCATGTTTAGCACTTGGGGATGTTCAGATATTGATGTAAAAGGAAGAAGGAATTAATTGAGGCGATCCTCATTGTAGAATCTGTTATTCACATTCTACCACTTGTCAAATACTTTTGGACTCTTTTCATTGGGAATAAATTCACTTCCCATATTCCTCTCTTATTTATCCTTGCATGAAATGTCAGGGTGTAAACAAAACGGACATGTGAGGAACTAAAAGGCTCCTTCATAAATAATTCCCATGACATTCATAATAATTGTAAGGAAACAATCTGAATAATAATGATAATTGCTAACATTTGTGCTGTATATGTTCTAAACACTATATCTGTTAACTGATTTAATTCTCACAGTAACTCTTTGAGATAGGTACTAGTATTTTTTCCTTTTTTCTGATGAAGGAACTGAGGCACAGAGAGGTCATAGCTAGGAAGTAGGAGAGCCATAACTAAGACCCACCTGTGCACTTTGCTTTCCTATTCACTTTGATGTGTGTGGTTTTTATAGTGTCTTAGAGCAGTACGTCTCATCTTTTATACTATGATAGGCCTCAAATAGTATTCCTCAACCTTTTTACCTCCTCTGATTATTGTTGGTGGCCTCTGACAAAACAGTCCAACTGTCATCATTCCATTGGCCAGTTTACAAAGCCTCTAGAACCTACTTTGTTGTTAGTAACCACTTAATTGATGTCTTTTTGTATCATTGCTCATCCCTTAATAGGAGGATAAATTCAGATATCTTTTCAAGGAATGGGTAATCTCCATCTGTTTAAAGTGTTAGTGCAAAATGGTATTCCTTTTTCTCATTAAGGACTTTAAAAATCAGTTTTTCTTTTTGGAGTTGTGGTGGGGGAGAGGGTGGGGTGTGTATATTCTATGTATATTAGATATCTTTAATCTCTTATCTGCAATTCGAAAATCCTGAAATCTTTAAAACCAAGGTTTTTTGGTGAACTTATTTGATGGCAAAATGACTAGAACTGATGTGACACTATTTATAGTTTTTATCTATTATACTTACTATGTACATTCCTACATTTTGTTGCAGAAATATCATTGTGCTTAACCATAATGTATGGCCTCCAAACCCACTTGGTTATTGATGTGATATACAATATATGTGCCGTATTGCCTTTCTAAATTCCCAGAAGTTATGAATTCTGGAACAAACCTGGCCACAAAGTTTCAAATAAGGGATTATGGGCCAATACTAAGGTGTTTAAGATATTATACAAGACAAGTGATATTATACAAGATGGCTTTTTTTCTTCTCCTATTCTTTTGAGTCTTGACTAATCCATATGATAAGTTTAGTTGCTGTGAATAAGTTATTTTAGTCTAAAATGGGAGGTAGTCTTGATATAGTGAAAAGATTAGATTTGGCTTCTGAGAGGACTGGGACCAAATCCCAGCTCAACCACTCAATATGTTAATTATGTGACCTTGGACAAATTTAATATCAAAATTTAGCTTCCCATTTATAAAAAGTGGATAATACTCAAATACCTTATAAGATTGTTTTGAAGGTTAAATGAGATAGTAAATGTAAAACATCTAACATAGTTCTTGGATTATGGTAGCTATTTAAAAAAATTATCATATTCTTCACTTCATTCCCCACCTCCCAACTTCTAGTTTGAGATGACTTTCTAAAAAGTGTATAATTATTATCTTATTAATAAAGTAGATCAGAGGTCAGTATGGTAAGCTTCAGGCAGAACCAACTGATTGCAAAAGCTTAGAAGCCAGTCCTGAAATATTTTGAGACCACAGGAATAGCAGGCGAACATCCCTGAAGTGAGAAGGTGTTTGTTCAGTTCAAGGAATGGCATTGTGAGGAGTCAAATATAGCTGTGGACCAGCTTATGTAGAGTCTTTGTCGTGGGCTGTAGTAAAGACTTCAGGTTTTATGCTGCTTGTAGTGGAAATCCATTGGCATGTTTGATCAGGGGAATGAAAAGATGTGTTTTATGTTTTAAAAGATTACTTTGGGGCCGCCCCTGCGGCGCTGGGAGTGCAGCGACGCTCCCGCCGTGGGTTCGGATCCTATATAGGAATGGCCGGTGCACTCACTGGCTGAGCGCGGTGCAGACAACACCACACCAAGGGTTGTGATCCCCTTACCGGTCACGAAAAAGACAAAAAAAAAAGATTACTTCATTGGCTGCTGTTTGGAGAATGGATTGTAGTTGGGTAAGAGAGGAGAGAGGCAGGCCAACTAGTACTTCGTTGGCTGCTGTTTGGAGAATGGATTGTAGTTGGGTAAGAGAGGAGAGAGGCAGGCCAACTAGGAGTCTATGGCATCAGGGTAAACAAGAAATGATGGACTAGAGTGTTTAGTGGTAAAGACAAAGAAAAGAGCTGAGAATACTTGCCGTTGAATTATATGTGGGAGAGTTGTTTTGCCTTGAGTGACTGATTGGTGCAATTTCATATTCAGTTTTCTTCCTCTGACAGTTTGTGTTTCATGTGCTGTGTTTTAGTGTATACAAAAGTTTATGACTTTTCCTTGTTGGAATGGAATATATCTTTCATCAAATATTCTTCTTTTCCCATTTAATGTTATTTTGCTTTAGAAAGACTACTGCTAATTCTTCCTTCTGTGGGAATTAATTTCCATACCATGAAAAAGTGACAATTAAATGAGATAATGCTTGTAAGTGAACATAATATAGGAGGGATGAGAATTCAGTCTCTCTCTGCACACTCTCTTTTTATTTGTCTGTGATGTCTTAACAGGGTTGGGTATGGGGTAGCTCTGTAAATATTTTTATTTCTTGCATTTCATGGATGATTTTTCCCCCCAAAGCCACTTTCTTCCTTATATTTAGATTACAACTTGATTTATTGGTTTTTTTTAAATTAAAAATTTATGTTTTAGTTGGCACATAGTGATTATACATATTTATGGGGTACAGTTTTATTTCAATAAATGTATGTAATATGTGATGATCAAGGATAATTAGCATGTTCATTATTGCAAAATTTTATCATTCCTTTGTGATGAGAACTCTTGAGCTCCTCTCTTATAGCCATTTGAGCCAATTCTGAGACAGGAGTATTGATGTCTCCAACTGTAATTGTATTGGGATCTGTCTTTCTTTTTAGATCTAATAATATTTGCTTTATATACCTGGATGCTCTGATGTTGGGTGCATATATATTTACAATTGTTGTATCCTCTTGCTGAATCGATCTCTTTATCGTTGTATGATGCCCTTCTTTGTCTCTTTTTATGACTTAAGTGTTTGATTTAAAGTCTATTTTATCTGATGTAAGTATAGCTATCCTGCTCATTTTTGGTTTCTGTTTGTGTGGAGTATCTTTTTCCATCCCTTCACACTTTTGGTCTGTCTGTTATTACAGGTAAAGAGAGTTTCTTGTAGGCAGAAGGTAGTTAGGTCTTGTTTTTTAATTCATTCAATGAGTCTCTATCTTTTAAATGGGGAATTTAATCCATTTACATTCAAGGTGTTTATTGAAAGATGTCCCCTTACTCCTGACATTTTGTTAATTGTTTTATTGTTGTTTTCTATATCCTTTGTTCCTTTCTTTCTCTTTTGTGTTTGCTACTTGGTGTTTTTTTTTGTAGTGATAAAATATAATTTTTTTTTCTTGTTTGTGTATCTGCTCTACCAATGTTTTATTCTTTCATGTGTTATCATGATGGTAGTTACCATTCTTTTCTTCCAGAAAGATGTAAGGCTCTCGTAAAGCTGGTCTAGTGGTGGTGAATTCCCTCACTTTTTGTTTGTCTGGGAGAGACAGTATTTCTCCTTCATTTTTGAAGGATAACTTTGTTGAGTATAGTAATCTTGGCTGGCAGTTTTTTTCTTTCAGCACTTTGAAAATATCCTCCCACTTTCTTCTGGCCTGTAAGTTTCTTGCTGAAAAATTTGCTGTTAGTCTGATAGGGATTCCCTGATAGGTGACTTGATGCTTTCTCTTGCTGTTTTTGGAATTCTCTTTTTATCTTGGGCTTTTGACAGTTTGACTACACTGTGCCTCAAAGAAGGCCTTTTTTGGGTTAAACTCTTCAGGGATCTCTGAGCTTCTTGGATGGGGAAGTCCATATCTCCCAAAATGTGGGAAGTTTTCATTAAGTAGGTTTTTGGTGCCTTTTTCCTTTTCTTCACCTTCTGGAACACCTACAGGGTGAAAGTCTGTACACTTAAAGTTGTCCTATAAATATTATAGGCTTTCTTAATTCTTTTTAACTTTTTTTTTTTTTTGTCTGACTGGATTATTTTAAAAGACCTGTCTTCAAGTTCAGAAGTTTTTCCTCCTGGTTGATCTAGCCTGTTGCTTAAGCTCTTGGTTGTATTTTTTATTTCATTTAATGAATTTGTCAGTTCCAAGATTTTTGTTTAGTTCTTTTTTATGATGTCTATCTGTTGAATTTCTCATTTAGAGTGTGTGTTGTTTTTCTGATTTTGTTCAGTTGTCTCTGTATTCTATGCATCTCACCAAGGCTTCTTGATATTATTATTTCTAATTTCTTTCCAAGCATTTCATAGGTTTCATTTTCTTGAGTCTGGTACTGGAGAATTATTTTATTCCTTTGGGAGAGTAATGTTTCATTGTTTTTTCATGTTTCTGTATATCTTTGTTTATGTCTGGGTATCTATCTGGTGAAAAAGTTGCTCCTTCTAATTTTGGAAGAGAGAGACTCTTTCCTGTAGATGTGTTCTGTAGTGACAGTTGGTTAGGGTGTTTTAGGTTTGATTTGGGTTGAGCAAAGTAGTGTAAACTCCATGTGACTTCTTTGACTGTATTCAGTGTCAGAGTTGTCTGCAAGTACCTCAATGGCCTAGGCTCTGGGCTGCTTGGCAGCTCCTTGCTGGATCATGTGACATTGGGTGGGATTGCTGGTGCTGCAATTGGGAAGTCAAGCCCCTGGAAGATGTGCTGGTGTGCTCAGTGACTCCTCAGCTGAAGTGGTTGATCCTGGACTGGACAGGGTCTCTGAGATTGGAGTGAGTCACCAGGGTTCTGGTAGAGGTGCTGTGGCAATCAGCTGTTCCTCTGCTAAAGTGAGCAGAGCTTTGGGGGAGATAAGTGGAACCCTGCACCCTCAGGAGAGGTTCTGGGGCACTCTACAGCTTTTCAGCTGGAGTTGACAACTATGGGAACAGTCATAGCATCTTCAGGTGAGATGCTGGGGTCACTCTGAAGCTCCTCAGCTAGAGTTGACAATTCTAAGCAAGGCTGCTGGGGCTGTGGGTGGGTCTGTGTGCCCCCAAGAGAGGTGCTTAGGTGTTCTACAGCTCCTCAGTTGGAGTGCTTAACTATGGGCAAAGTTCCTGGGGCTGTGGGTATGACTCTATATCCACAGGAGAGGCTCTGAGGTACTCTTGTAGCTCCTTAACTGGAGTGGGCAGCTCTGGGCAAGGTCACTGGGGCCGTGGGTGGGAAGGCGGGACCCTGTGCCCCAAGAGAGGTACTAGGATGCTGTGTACTCCTCAGGTGGAGTGAACAGCTCTGGGCAGGGTCACTGTGGCTGTGAGTTGGACCCTGAGCCTCCAAGAGAGATGCAGGGATTCTCTGCGGCTCCTTAGCTGGGGTGAATGGCTCTGGATAGGTTCATTGGAACCGCAGGTGGGAATCTGTGCCCCTGGGAAAGGCAAGCTGGTGCTCCACTGAAGAGAGCAGGTCCACTCTCTGTGGCAGAAGACCCCAGTTGATTGGCTGTAAGCCTCTAGAAAGTGCACATATTGGTGCCGCAGGTGGGAATCTGTGCCCCTGGGAAAGGCAAGCTGGTGCTCCACTGAAGAGAGCAGGTCCGCTCTCTGTGGCAGAAGACCCCAGTTGATTGGCTGTAAGCCTCTAGAAAGTGCACATATTGGTTCCTTTTGTCTTGGGGTGGTCTCCTCACTATGTTGGGCTGCCTGTTCCCAGGGGTGCAGGATACTGCCTGGGTTTGGATGCTGGAGTCATGGTATAATGGGATGTCGATGGGGCCTTAGGTATGTGGAGATGTCAGGGCTATTGGGCCCCAGGGCAGAATGTACCTTAGTGTTCGAGCCAATCTCCAAATGGTGATGTGTTGTGGCAGCTTGAATCCCAAGGGATGGGAGTTCTCAGCATCAGCTTCCTCTCTGGAATAATTCAGTTATGTGGGCTCCATGCAGCTTCCTACACTGGGCTCATGGCCTGCAAGCACTGTGCAGCTCTCTTGTAACTTGGATTGCAGGTGTCCGTGGTGGGAGTTTTTCACTTATTTTTTCTTCACAGTAAGGAGTCTCTCTCCTGGTTCTGAGCTGGTCCCGGTTGAATGCTTCACTTGTCTTTCTATGCTGCCAACCTGAGTTTCTGGTCCTCAGGGAGTCTTCTTCACTATTTTGCTGAATTCTGGTGTTTTCTCCTAGATACTGTCAATGTGTGACTAGCTATTTGTTGTTTGGACTTTCTTTGTGTCAGAGTTGAGAGTTGGGCGTCTCTAGTCAGCTACCTTGAACTCTTTCTCCCTTTTCAAATTCCTCAGCCAGTGAGCGGGAACCGGTCTGTATGTGGGATCCGAACCCTCGGGCGGGAGCGCCGCTGCGCTTCCCAAGCGGCGCACTTATCCAGTGCGCCACCGGGCCGGCCCCAAATTCCTGTTCTATTCTTTTGCACACACTATTTGATTCCTTTAATAGTACACTCTTCTTTCCGTTATTTAAGTCTTTTTCTTTTTTAAAAATCTTCCTGAAGATTCCATTATTCTAATTATGTCTGCCGCTACCTTTTTCATTAGAACTTTGATATGTAACCTAATAGGTGTTCAATAATCTATTCTCTATATAGTTTTAATTGACTCAGTTTTATAGTGACACATAGTTGAAATGGAAAAATTAAACTTAAAATGAAAATTCAGAAACCTCTGTCACAGTACTGGGTTATTTCTTCAAGAAGTGTAGAATGGGTTCCAGGATCTTTTTGCAATTCCCTTTGGTACTTAAGAATTAATGCCACTATAAATTTTCTACTATTGGCAAAAGAGTTCTTTTCATATTAGTTTTGATTTGCACAAAAGAAGGGAGATTGAAAGGGATCATTTAAAAATTTTTATGTAGTCCACGCCGAATTTCTCTCAGAATTGTTAATTTAGAGGGAAAACATTTGTTATCCTAGTGTTGGTTTCTCTTTCCTTAAGATTATTAGTATATACTTAAATTTTTATCATTTACATATCCATCCCTAAAATGTGAGCAGTGAAAAATATAATCTTTGTTGTGTATGTCGGTACCCGGTACATTGCTCAGTCTGAATTAGGCTCTGAATAAGTGTAATTGATTGATTATGTAATTGGTTGCTTTGTCATAACTTGATAGATTGTCTCATTAATTTCCTCTTCGCAGTTAATGGAGAATCATCCTCATCTGCACCAACTGATAATGCTTCCGCCATAGATACTCCAGTAGTATCTGAAGAAACCACCGTGTCTTCAAACTGCACTATTACTACTGTTGAAGATCCTGCAGTTCAAGAAATACTGACTTCCTCAGAAAACAATGAATATATTCCTTCTCCCAGTGCAGAACTGGTATCTGAAGCTAGAAGTATGTTAGACCCTGACACCTTTAATTCTGGAAATAGTTCTGGTTTTGAAGCAGCCAAATTAAGGCAGCCAGATGGATGTGTGGAAACTGTACGGCAGCAGTCTGGAAATGCCAATACAGAAACTTTGCCATCAGGGTATGTTCAGTTTTTTTTATGTTTGACTTGTATTTAAGTAGCAACTTTTTGATAATATATGACTGTTGAATGTGTGCTTAAAATGTTTCCATTGTTCGGACATTTGAAACTTCAGTTGGAATTTGATTTATACTATTTGTTTATTTTCTACAAAGCAAGTACTTTTTGGAACCAAGAATAATTGCTCATCTAGTCGAAGTATGTGTGATATGAAGGGAAAAGAAAAAAACATAATGTTGATTTGTAAGACCCTCTCTGATTCATGGTTTAATTTTACATATCAGTGAGTGACCATGACACTCTATGCAGTATCCTCAGTATTCTCTAGCTTCCTTCGTTGTCTGCTCTCTAGAGCTCACCCTTGAGAACAAATAGCCATCCTTTAACTCAGCAAATATGCTTAGTAATTCTTAATCTCCTTTAAGTTTCCCACTGCAATTACTCAGCTCACTGTGACTTTCTTCAAAGTATATTCTGTATGTGGACTCCATTTGGTTGTCTCCTCCCTATTTACCTAACAGTTTTTTGACTCTCTACTCGGCTCTCATGTTACTACTAATAATTAACTATTCATTGTCTCTGCCTTCAGGAAGCTCATTTAGTGGTTCAGACTTGTAAGCATGCATGTGCAGTACAGTTTCAAAGTGCTGTAATAAAAGTATGGACACAGTGCTTTTCAACACAGCTTACAATAGTCACAATGTCAACCCTCATGGCTGTTGAAACTGCACTTCTAAAGGTCTCCAGTTACTTTATTACACTCACTTTCTCATTGTAGTCACTGTATACATACCCCTTTCTATTTTTCTAAGTGCTCTTTATTGGCTCATCTGATTTTTGTCCATTGCTTAACTGTGGTTCCAGCCTTTGGTCTTCTCCTGTGTGTGCTTCCCCTACTAGTTCTTGCACTCTTCTGTCATTTTAACAAGTACATCTACATTTGTCCTGGCCAGATCTTTTTCTGAGCTTATTTTCAGCTGTTTTCTGAAAATCCCTTCTTTTTCCTGCAAAGAGTTTAAACCCTGCATTATCTTCCCCTTCTCCCTCAAAAATCTCTTGTCCTCTGTCCCCTGTCTTTGGTGACTTAGTCATTTTTCCTAGTCTTTTCATATGTCAGTCATGTGACACAGACATATAAGAATCTGTTCTTACTGTCAAGAGCCTCATGGTTAAATTAAAGCCATGCAGAGGTTAGTTTAGGTGTATGGGGAGGAACATCCCTGTGCTGTTGAGGTCAAAGAATACTTTCTGAAAGTGATGACACTTTAAGTGCATTTCTGAGAGAGGAGTTAGCAAAGCAAATAATGGAGGCACAAGGTAAAGAGTTTCATTCACAGCAGAGCCAACTGCATATTCAGATCTCTAGCATCCATGAAAATAAGTATGCTGAACTTAGAAATTGAGATTTTGTTATAATTTGAGTTTAGTATTGAGGAAGCAAGGTATATAATGCTGAAGAGTAAACAGACTATGAAGAATTTTATATGCTTGCTAAGGGTTTGGGAGTTTTTCTGAAAATTGAAGAATTTTAAGCAGGGGAGTGGCTCAGTCATATTTGCATTTCATAAGCTGGAGATTTTGCCCAGTTGCTCACTCACTCATTCATTTAATCAAGCAGTAATTCACTTATTTAACAGGTATTTATTGAGTACCTGCTGTGTGGCAGCTACGATTTAAGCATGAAAAATACAGAAATGGACAAAATAAAGTCCTCTTCAGTCTAGTGGAGAGAAAATAGACAAACGCACATACAGATATATGTCATGTGGTGATGTCAGTGTTAAAAAAATAAAGATTTGGGTTACACAGATGTATGCTTTTATCAAAACTCATCAGAATGGTACATTTAAAACTTGTGCTTTTCCTTTTATGTAAACTTAACCTAAAAAATTTAAACAGATATTGAATTCTAGTTCATGCTGTGCAAGTGGAAGTATTGAGAACAAAATGTGCTAATGTCTGCAACTTACTGAAATGCATTTAAAAATTAGATGGTCAACTGATGGGAGGGAGTCAGTAGAAAGAGATTGGCAGTACAGGAGAGAAAGAAGACAGCTGTTGTAATTATGGTTTATGAGAAGGTTAACTCTCTTACTATCGACCCCATTACCTAGTCATTCACTAAATTCTATTATTTTTATTGTAATATATTTCACAAAATTCTTCTACATTTTCTTTTTTTTTTTTTTTTAAAAAAAAAAGCTCTTTGTTTAGTAGTAGGTTTCGAAAATGTGTATATAATGTTTTAGTGAGACAGGGAGACCATCTCTGAATACTTGAAAGGAGAGTCTTATGGTTGAAGGTGAAATGTGGCAGTTATAAATTAGCACCCCCTTCCAGGAAATTAAAGAGTTCTAGCGAGAATTCTCATTAATCGTTTAGATAATTTGCACCTATTTGGGAAGTGGATGAATTTCCACTCCTGGAATAATCTAGTCTCTGGCCTAATCCAGCCCACCGTTCATAGGGCCTGTGGTCCAGCTCTAGTGGGCTCTATAACTGTGAATGATGGAGACAAAGCTAGGCTGCCACCTGTTACCCAGGTACATCTCCCACCAAACACCTTCCTCCCTCATTGCTGTCCAAGGCCTGCTCTGGTCACCACCTACACACTGGGAATTCACTCTTGGAAATTACTAGGTTCCAAATGGTGGAATCTCACTTTGGGAGTGGCAACTCAGCAAGTTGCCTGCCCTTGGGCCACCTGCCAGGGGAGGAGAGAAGGGCACACTAGGATCTAGGAGTTTTGGGGGCAGATAGTGAAATTGACTGGGCTCCTCCCCTGTGGCCCAGGAGTTCTGGGTCCTAAGAATGTTGTCAGCAGAGGGCAACTGGGCACACAGCATGCCCACAACCAGGCAGAGGGGGTGCAGCAAGGCAGGAGAGGAGTTTTCTCTGTTTTTTATGTAAGTACCTACATAATGTTCTTGATTTTGCCTCTTAGCCCACAAAGCCTAAAATATTTACTGTATAGAATGTAGAAAATTATAAAGAAGATATCTAAAAGTAATTCTGAATATCATGTTCCGTGTAGAAAGAAATTTTGTTTGACAAAGATGAATTCTATTTAGAACAAAAACACTGAAATATGTAAGTGATCCCCACTTTTGGAAAAGTTAAGGACCAGTGAGTAGCATTATGCTTGGAACACAAGTGCTTACTGAGTATTTGTTGAATGTTAAATTAGAAATACTTTCAATTAAATTAGGATAAAACTTAGAAAAGGGCTTCAGAGCATATTATATGGATTGAGGGCTTGGTTATGTTTGTTTTTTCTCCCAATCTTAATTGTTTCTGTTTACAAAATTAAGACATCACCAAATAAAATATTTAAGTCATATGGAAATATTAGTATCCCTTCAGCTCACCACCTAGAGTGGTGTTTGTATATTACTCTAGCAGCTAATATCTGAGTTGTCTCTGTGTCAGACGTTGTTCGAGGCACTGTGTGTACAGAGGGGTGAGAGAGCCCAGGACTCTGCTGCTGTGGGGCTTGTGTTTTAGTGAGC
Organism: Galeopterus variegatus; assembly: GCF_000696425.1. Lineage (NCBI taxonomy): Eukaryota > Metazoa > Chordata > Mammalia > Dermoptera > Cynocephalidae > Galeopterus > Galeopterus variegatus. The sequence goes on from NW_007726159.1 coordinate 919,075, forward strand.
AGACAGACAGTGGCCTTATGTGGAAAATTTATTCAGTAATGTCAGATAGTGACAAGTTTTATGAGAAAGATAAAAGTGGGTGAAGAGGATAGAGGGCAGCTCTATAAATTATTATTATGTGTAAATTTGTAGAATTATTTTCAGAAAATGGGATCATACTCTAGATACTGCTTTTCAGTTGCTTTGTTTTTTAATTTGGTCATATTTCCATGTCAGTACAGGTACCAAATATTTAATCAACAAATATTTGTTAAACACTTTGTGACAAGCTCTGTGCCTGGTGTTGTTAGTACACTGATAGGCAAACAGACAAAGGCCCAGCCTTTGTGGAGCTTATAGTCCAAATATGTAGGTCTACCTAAATTCTTTTGAATGGTTTATAGTACAGTATTTCCTGATATATTAATTTTCTATTGCTATGTAACGAATTACTCCCAAAATTTAGCAATTTAAAACAAACATATTACACAGTTTCTGAGGGTCAAGAATCTGGAAATGGTTAGCTGGGTCTTTCTACTCAGGGTCTTTCATGAGGTTGCAGTCAAGATGTAGGCGGGGGCTGATAGAAGTTCCAGAAAGAGAGAAGATGGGAGGAAATCCTTAACAAAATAACAACAAAAAAAACGTTCACAAATATGAAGGACATGAATTTCCTTACTGAAAGGGCTCACCAAAGACAATTTATTGTAAAAAATTTTAGTATGTTGGAGTCAGAGAAAAAAAATCCTAAAGATTTCCAGGGACGAAAAAAAGAAAAAAGAAAGCAGGTTTCATACTAATCAGAATGGTATCAGACTTCTCAGAATCAACACTAGAAGCAAAATGGATATATTTTATTGACATTTTGTGCCTTTGGCTTGATATTAGGCTGAAAGTTCATCTACTTGTGATTAAATTTCTGTTTTCTGATAATTTATGATTCTGTAAATTAGTAACTTTTAAAAATTTCAGGTTTTTATGTCTTCTCCGTTAACTACACTAATTATTTGAGTTTTCAATACTGTAATGAAAAAGGAATAATTAAGATGTTAAAACAGCACTAAAAATTGAGAAAACAAACATCTTTAGTAAACACCTTTATATCTATATCTATATTTATCTATGTATAGATTCTTTTAAAGTAAAGCTCATCTATAATTTTCCTGATTATAAGAAGGAATCATTTTTTAGATTATCTTAGGTTATTGACTTTTACTTGTATTTTTGTATTTTTATTGAAGCTGGGAACAAAGAACAGATCCTCATGGTAGAACCTATTATGTAGATCATAACACTCGAACTACCACATGGGAGAGACCACAGCCTTTACCTCCAGGGTAATGTAACATCTTTATGTATGTTCAGTTGTATTTTATCAGACATGTGATTTTTAAGTTTATTTAGTACAGCATAAATAGATTCTTTCATTTTGCATCTAGTATTAAGTTTTCTTACATTTTCTTGATTTGCTTGTGTGAATAATGAATGTTCAATAAATGAGATTTGTTATATTGTATCTCTTTTACAGCTGGATAGTCTTAAGGGTTTCCTCAAGAGATTGTCAAATATTGGCATGAGTTACTGAGAGAAATTTCAGAATTTTGGTTCAATTTCAGTCCTTGTTATTTTTTAAGGAAGGAAAGTCATACGTAGGACAGATTATATGTATGGTTCTTCATAGATCTAAACTATGTTATTTCATGACATCTAATGACAAGAGATTAATTAGAGTGGTTTAAAATTATGATCTACAAAGATGGGTATAAACTATAAATAAACTTGTATTACATTATGCCCAAAATTATAGAAGGTTTTAAACTAATAAAACATTCTTGTTACACACGGAATAAACTTCATGCTATTAGGCTGTCAATCAAGGCCATTTACAAACTCATCTTCCTTTACCTTTATATCCTTTCATATCTCTTTATATGTACTGCACTGATAGCTAGTTCAATTACACTTTGCATTTTCCCCAAACATTCTGTGTATACCTGGAATTATTCCTTATTGTCTTTAACACTCAGAATATCTGTCCTTCCAGATTCAACTTAAAGTTCATCAATATAAAAGACATTTAAAGTCTAGAAAATCCAAGGCAAGCAATATGTTGTTTTTGTGAGATATGTCCCTTTTATGGGATAAAGTACTCAGGCATTAGCCCTACAGTATTAAATGAGAACTTACTATAGGAAAATGGACTTGATATTTCAATATAGCAAATCATAAAGTTCATTTTAACTATGACAGGATCACCAAGTTATAGTTGCTAATTTAACCCATTCATTGAGTGCTATAACATGAGTTTTATTTTACTAAAACTTGTCCAAAGGTTAAGCGGGGACTATCTTTACTTTTATCTTTAGAACCTATTGTGTTCTTTGTGACTCCCTGGTTTATAAGTTTGTAATAAATTTATAGAAAGAACTTAGAATTGGTTGGTGAAAGGATTCTGAAGTTATTGTATAAATTAATGACAAAAATTGGTTTAGTAGATTCTGAAACTGTTTAATCGTTGGCCTCTTTTTTTATAGACAGTCTTGTGAAATCATGTTAGTGGTAGAATGGGAAGGCCATTTAGCTAAGTTCATTTTAACTATGACAGGATCACCAAGTTATAGTTCCTAATTTAACCCATTCATTGAGTGCTATAACATGAGTTTTATTTTACTAAAACTTGTCCAAAGGTTAAGCGGGGACTATCTTTACTTTTATCTTTAGAACCTATTGTGTTCTTTGTGACTCCCTGGTTTATAAGTTTGTAATAAATTTATAGAAAGAACTTAGAATTGGTTGGTGAAAGGATTCTGAAGTTATTGTATAAATTAATGACAAAAATTGGTTTAGTAGATTCTGAAACTGTTTAATCATTGGCCTCTTTTTTTATAGACAGTCTTGTGAAATCATGTTAGTGGTAGAATGGGAAGGTCATTTAGCTAAAGTAAATAGTTGATAGTATTATAGATTTTCTGAATAGTATCAATATTTACATTCTCTTAAAATCATTTTATTACATTCTAGACTTAATTTTTAAATTATTTGCATGAAGTATTATTCCGTTTTTTATACTGAAAGATTGTTGTTTATTTTATTTTTATTATTGTTTATTTTATTTGTGGTAGTTGGGAAAGAAGAGTTGATGACCGTGGAAGAGTTTATTATGTGGATCATAACACCAGAACAACCACATGGCAACGGCCTACCGTGGAATCTGTCCGAAATTTTGAACAGTGGCAATCTCAGCGAAACCAATTACAGGGAGCTATGCAACAGTTCAACCAACGATACCTCTATTCGGTAATTAGCAAATTACAAGATTTTACTACATCTTCCCTCAGCCATTTGCCCTTTTCTACTTCGGTAATTTTTTAAAATGTTATAGACTGCATTACAACGTATTCTTTTAGTTAATTTCTAATAAATAATTAGTGTTTCTGAGATAGATATATATATATATATATATAAAAGCAGTTTAAGTTTTTAAAAGATGATCCAGTGTACTAACATAATTATACACTCAGTTTTATATCCTTATTAAGAGGTAGTTTCATAAATGCAGTTTCTTAATAAAATAATATCTGTTCCAATTCCCGTTCTTCTACCTTTAGTTATAATAATTTTGTTTGCTTTAAACAAAACCAGTTATTTCATGATTTTACTTAAGGCCAGTCTTGCAGTATTCTAGCTGTTCTGATTCTCATCCAGATTTGAAGAAACAACACTCATCTGTTTTGACTCACCAGAGATATTCCTGGGATTTGGAGATATTTTTGTCCCCAAAATCTAATGCCCTCTGGATATTTGACTAGTTAGTGATTTATTTATCACCATAGACATCCACATTAGGATTTTAAAAAACCCCAAAAACCCCAAAACCAAAAAGAACACCTCTGATGAATAGTTTGATTGCAGGAGGTAGAAAAGATAAATTTTAAGTATGTACTGGGCAAATGGGCAACTCTAGATAGTGTTTTGAGGCAACCTGAAGAAACCCAAAATGTAAAGGCTAGTAGAAAGGAAGTAGGAAAGAGACATGGAAAGAAAACTTAAATAAGTTTCTTTGGATTCTTGCCTCAGGCTGGCTCTTTCAACTCCAGTTTTTCAGAGATTAAATAAGTTCTCATTTGCAGGTTGACCCACCCTCCTGGTTATCTATAACCAGCAGAGAGGGAGTGGGGCAACCCAGTTTTCATAACATCTCCTGCTGTCACCAGTTGCTGGTTCTTTGGTGACCTGTACAGAAATCTGAGAGGTTTCATAGTTTAGCTCCATATAGTAAACAAGAAATTATGTACTATGTGTGTTTGTTTTTGGTTGGACTTACCTGTACACATGAAAACCTTGGGGAAACAGAGCAGAATTAAAAAATAGGTGTGTGAGATGTTCAACTGCAAATAACAAAATCTCCTTAAATGGATTTAGGTTTGGTGGTCTCAGTACAACACCAAGTCTGCAATAAGCATCTAAGACAAATACTACATTGGCTCAGTAGTGCCATCAAGTATCTACATTCTTTCTGCCATTTTGCTCCCCCATGTTTATCATGCTTCATGCCTGTCACTTTGATCATAGGGAGCTGCTGCCCTCTGTGTCCCATTTCCACAGTACAGGCAAGAAGAAAGGAAAAAGGGAATTGAAAGGGGAGGTGGCTGTGTTCTAGCAAGCCCTTGCCTTTTTACTTAGAAAGGGATGCTCTTACCATGACCTTCTGCCTATACCTTGTTGGCCAGAATTGCTCACTCCACCAGCCCAGCTGCAGGGGAGCCAGGGAGTGGAATATTCTTTATGGACACATTACTACCTCAAATAGTGGTTTGGTTATCAAGAAAGAAGAGGTGGGGAATGGATATTGAGTACAATTAGCTGTATCTATTACAAGATTATAAAGTATTCATCAAGATGCATATACTTTATCATTAAATTATTTTTCAGAAAAAAAATTATTTTTCAGGTAATTATTTTTATATTTTTTCTTTTAGAATTTATGGTACAGTGTTTATATTTTCTTCAGAATATATTTCTAGGTTGTAATAATAAGTAAACATACATACAAATGTATTTTTATGTATGTATGAATACATAAAATATACTAATTAAGGTAATGGTTTATTTCTACAAAGACAACTAGAGTTTATATTGGTTTTATTAATAGGCATTTGTTTTAAAGGACACCTTGATAATTATTCTATTTTTAAACAAATAATTTAAACACCTCATTTAAACACCATAATTTTCTATATGCTCTGCCCCATCTCATTTCATTCCTGTAGATTACTATGCAAAGACTGGGAGATTAAAATATTGATGTCAGTATCGTATTTTTAAATCATTTTAGAAAAACTGATAATTTTATTTGTTGATTGGCTTCTCTTACCTCATGATATTTTAAGAACTTTGTGTCTTGAAATTACTATTGGCACATTTCTTTATCATCTTTTAAAAAATTATTATATATATATATATATTCAGAATATATTTCTAGGTTGTAATAATAAGTAAACATACATACAAATGTATTTTTATGTATGTATGAATACATAAAATATACTAATTAAGGTAATGGTTTATTTCTACAAAGACAACTAGAGTTTATATGGGTTTTATTAATAGGCATTTGTTTTAAAGGACACCTTGATAATTATTCTATTTTTAAACAAATAATTTAAACACCTCATTTAAACACCATAATTTTCTATATGCTCTGCCCCATCTCGTTTCATTCCTGTAGATTACTATGCAAAGACTGGGAGATTAAAATACTGATGTCAGTATCGTATTTTTAAATCATTTTAGAAAAACTGATAATTTTATTTGTTGATTGGCTTCTCTTACCTCATGATATTTTAAGAACTTTGTGTCTTGAAATTACTATTGGCACATTTCTTTATCATCTTTTAAAAAATTATTATATATATATATATATATTCAATGTGATTCTACCAAGCACTTACTTTATTTCTGCTACTATATTAAAATACTGTTATTTTATTTCTCCGCCAATCCCTTTGTCTAATTAAAATACTGTTATTTTATTTCTCCGCCAATCCCTTTGTCTAATCAGGCTTCAATGTTAGCTGCAGAAAATGACCCATATGGACCTTTGCCACCAGGCTGGGGTAAGCTGATATGTTGTTGGTAAAAATATCTGTAAGATGTATCTATCAAATAGTTATTAAATCTTATTCTCACTTTATTTTTTAGAAAAAAGAGTGGATTCAACAGACAGGGTTTACTTTGTGAATCATAATACAAAAACAACCCAATGGGAAGATCCAAGAACTCAAGGGTATGTATATGCTACAGCCCTACTTAAATCATCTTGCATGTATCTGTAGATAGAATCAATGAACCTTGATTTAGATGTTTTTAGTAGCTGGAAAATGTTCACCTTGTGATTGTAACTTTCTCTTCCAGCTTACAGAATGAAGAACCCCTGCCAGAAGGCTGGGAAATTAGGTATACTCGGGAAGGTGTTAGGTATTTTGTTGATCATAACACAAGAACAACAACATTCAAAGATCCTCGCAATGGGAAGTCATCTGTGTAAGTGCAAACCTGAAGTTCTCCTTAAAACCTGTAGTTCTCCTTAAATGCTGCTTAATGAGGACATGAGATTTCGTCTCTAATGTAGCCTCAAGTGTAGAAACAAATTTTCCTTTTTGGTTTAAGAAAACCTGCACAAGTAATACTATAGTATACCCATCTTTATTCTAGAACCAATCTGTGGCATGTAATTCTTTAATAACAATGGCAAATATTCATATAGCAATTACATGCCAAGGATTGTTCTAAGCACCTTATCTGTATTAGCTCATTTTACCTTCTAACAACCCCCTGAAGGTAGATAACTGTAATTTTTCGTATTACCAAGTGAGGAAACAGATGTGTAGGGAGCATACCTAACTGTGTAAAGTCATAAGGCAAAATGGAGCTGGTTTCAGACCAAAGCAGTCTGTCTCCAGAGTCTGTGCTCTTAACTGCCACATCATACTGCTGCAACATCAGGGAATGAGATGTTCAACAAAACTGAATTTTCCAGATAAAGATATCTTAATTTAGCAGTTGACAGATCTCTTTTTCATCCTTACTCTTAGATGTGATGTCTCTGCATCACTAAGAAAACAGAACCAATCATAAAAGGTCATTTGCAACTTTGCACCATCATAGCTACCTACCTGCCATCATCTATCTTCCCTTCTATTCCTATAGATTAGCTGTCATTGTCCTGTCAAAGGCCAGTCCCTCTGCTAGTACATTAGATTTTGTTCCCCCTTCCCCACTTAATCACTCCAGCAATTACCATCTTTCTATCCTACATCATCACTTTTTCTTTCCCTATTAAATTATTCTCATCGGCTGCTACTTCTCCTTGATTTAAAAAACACCACACACACACACACACACACACACACACACACACACACACACACACACACACACACACACACACACACACACACACACACACA
>NW_007726159.1:927028-953496 GCF_000696425.1 Galeopterus variegatus
CAAGTAAAAGTTACCTCAACTTTAGAACATATCTAGAATGTACTATGCCTCACCACCCCCGCTGCCACCACTTTGGTCCTAGCTACTATTGTCTCTCACCTGGAGTGATAGAGTCCTCTATCTGTCACTCTGCTTTCTACTGACCCCTCATATTCCATACAGCAGAGACTGAACTTTTTTTTTTTTAAATGTAAGTAAAAAGTCATTCTTTTACTCAAAACCACTCAAAACCTGTGGTTTCTATCTCAATCAAAGTCTTTACAGTGGCCTTCTAGGAGTTGACCCTGTGTCTCTTCCACCTCATCTCTGTTTTCTGTCCTCCCCATTCACTCTGCTCCAGCTTCATTGGCCACCTAGCTGTAACTTGACAACTGTAGGCTTCCACCTCTGGGTCTTATCCTTATTCCCTCTGCTTGGTATGCTCTTTCCCCAAATATTTATATGGCTTATGACCTCTCCTCTTTCATGTTTTTGCTCAAATATCACTTTTTCTGTGAATCCTACTCTGTTCATCCTCTCAGAAATTGCAATATTCTCCCCATACCACTCTGTATCCTTTGTCCTTTTAACAATAACTTTTTTTTTAAGGGGTGGGGGAGGGGTAAGACCTTTACCCTTTGTAACACATTGTATATGCAAGGGTACATGCAAATAATACTGTCATAAGAATGTCAGGTACATGCTATGCATTAGTAAATATTTGTTGAATGAATGAATTCACTTAAACCTGAAAATGCAAGAGAACATTTTCCATTTATTCCAGAATGTTCTCTGAGATTGTGAAGGTTCTTTGTGCCTGTCTGTTAGGCTTTCAGTTAGTAATCAAGAGACTCAGGCCCTCTCAATGTAAGTCTAATCGTGTTGTAAAACCCACTTTCTAGATGGCACCTACTCTGCCTCTTCTGTCACTGACCAGCTGAGCCATGTGATCTGTCACAGGTTGTTCCTAGGAATTGGATTTTGCTTTGCTCATTATCTCCAGCAATATTTGTTTTGGTTTCAGGTTAGGTTTAAGATGTGATAGAATTTCCTTTTGTGTTTTTTCTATCTAGAGCCTCTCTCCTCCTCAAATTTAAGGATTATCATAGATTTTCTTTGAAATGGTCTGTAGTAGACTTTGATATTTCATTTAACAAAATACCTAACAAAAGACCCATCTGTGCATACAGTCTCTCTCTCTGTGCATGTGTGTGTCCTGTTGCTGTAATAGCCCTTGGTGTTTGATCCTCTATTGACCCACTAAATATACCCTTACTTCTCTCCCAGCACTTTCCTGTAATCATTTGTAGGACTCTGGTACAATCTGATTTCATACTGAATATTAAATATTCAGTTTCATTATGAATTAATATATGGTTTATTTTTGTTTTTCTTTAGAACTAAAGGTGGTCCACAAATTGCTTATGAACGCAGCTTTAGGTGGAAACTTGCTCACTTCCGTTATTTGTGCCAGGTACTACAGTGGTAAATAAATCTTATGTTCATAATCATTTAGTCTTATCTTTACACAATACATATGATAGCTTATGTGATATTATGATTTTTTGTTTTTAGTCTAATGCACTACCCAGTCATGTAAAGATCAATGTGTCCCGGCAGACATTGTTTGAAGATTCCTTCCAACAGGTAAGGAGGATTTTGTCAGAATAAAACAAAACTTTTTGTTTTTGTTTGTTTATTTTATTTGTCACATTGTATTCTGTACATTGCAAGGGAGTTAGGGTTTTAGAGATTTTCAGCTATCCAGAAGACAGTTATAATAATGGCCACCACTTACTGAGTACCCATTTTAGTAATAGTTATACTAAACCCCATCATGTACTGAGTGGTTGCCATTCGCTTGGCACTGGCTCCTCCCTCCCCCCTCCCTTCCTTCCCAGCTGGCCAATATTAACATGAATGTTCGGCATCTTATATTTATCATTATATTTCATTCATCCTCACAACATCCCTTTGAGATAGATCCCATCATTATCTCCATTTTACAGGTAAAAGTACTGAGACTGAGAGACAGTCATTCTGTCATGAATTTAGGTGTCTACTTATTATAAAAAAGCTTAAACAACTTTTGAACAAGTTGATCCTTTTTGACATTTATCTACCTGGTTAAGAATTCGTTACCTCAAAAAATGTTTTGATGGGCCGGCCCATGGCTCCCTTGGGAGAGCGTGGTGCTTACAACACCAAGTCAGGGGTTAAGATCCCCTTGTCGGTCATTTAAAAAAAAAAAAAAGTTTTGATGATGCTACCAAATTTAAATTAAATTGGGACATACTGTATTCCATTTGAATATTCCTTTAATTAGTCTCTAATGTTCATTCCCACCTTTAGGTTTCTGTTTAAATGTCATGCTCTCAGAGAGACCTTGTCTGAGCACACTACTTAAGATGGCCACCCCTGCTCAGCCCCGTCACATGCTAGCCATTTATCATACTCTTTCCTTCTCATAACACTTACTACCACCTGACAATATTGTATTTTGTTTGTTTCCCTTACTGGAATGTAAGGTAAGACCCATGAGAGCACAGACTATTTTGTTTACTGCTGTTTTGCCCAGTACCTAGAGCAGTGCTTTCCACGTTAGATATTCAATAAATATTCAATGAGTGAATAAATGAATGTAATATGTCTACTTTTCCTAAATCATCTACAGAATATTTAAAGATAAACAATTAGAATATTCTCAGTTCTTTTATTCTGATGAAGTGGAGAATATTTCATATGAGACTTCTCACTCCCCTCTTAGAAATTGCAGTGATAAACCAAACTTCTCTGTGTACTGTGGCATATACAGACTTTTATTTATACTTTGTAAGGGCCAAAATGAAATAATAACACACTGAAGTCCGAGAGACATTCAGACCCTAGCTTAATTTTACTTGCTGTTGGACTTTGAGCAAGATTCTTAATGTAGCTATTGTTAAACTTTTTTTTGGCTTAAGTCAATAATTCTTAGCACCGTAAGTGTAAATAGATGAATCCACTTGTTCCAAGATGTTTGAGCTGATTTTAGTAAGTTAACATTTAAATTCACGGTAGACTTGGTTTTGGTTTTTTTTACGCTGTCTTGGGAGAATCATGGTCTATTAGATGTTCAGCACTGAGCCCATGACTGCCTCTGAAGGAGGCCTGCTGGTGCCCTGAACCAGGCCTGCCAGTCTTGGCTGTGGTTCTGACATGTGTGGTGGAAATAATTCATTTTAATCCCAAAGTAAAGCCTGCTTACTAATAACCTTGATAAGCTATTGTTAAGGTTTATGAAAATTTGATATAGGAATTGTTTTAAGATATACTATATTATGTATAAATTCATCATATATATAAGTCTTTATAGCTGAGTTCCTTTCTTACTGAGCAATGCGTGGTATAGCAGGATTCAGAGCAAGGTCTTTTGCCTCTAAGTGTTGCTAGTCAGAAAAATTTACAAATCATCTATCAAAAGATTTTGGTACAGTTTGGGTGAGTAAGGATGGAGGGGTTGTTTTCTAACCTTAATAGATTTCTGTGTCAAACTCTTCCTCTCTTGCCAATAACCGAAAGTAGAGCTACATTTAATGTTAGAAGAGGGGAAAGAAAAAGTATAGTACATGAAAGTGACTCAGAGGAAGCTTAATAGACTGCTATGTCTTTATCTAATTTTTGGAATGCACCAGTTGATCTCTTGAGTTAAAGGCATTGTTGTATGAGATAAAGAAATGTGTAATTTTGAAAATAAAGATTAAATTGAATTGTTTTGGAAGAAACATGCTGTAGAATGAGTGTTTAAATATTCATGTTTTTCTTTTTAATTAGATTATGGCATTAAAACCCTATGACTTGAGGCGGCGATTATATGTAATATTTAGAGGAGAAGAAGGACTTGATTATGGTGGCCTAGCAAGGTAAAATAAAAAAACACAAATCTGCCTTGAAATAAATATATCTCATTGTTTGTGGAGGATGTATTCTTGAAAACATATGTGAATATATTGCATTACATTTTTTCGGTAGCAATCCAGAATTTTTCAAAACAAAAATTAAAATATTGGCATAATTCTAGAGGTAACCATTAATATTACTAACTTGCTTATCCTATTCATTTTCTCTCCATATATAATGTAAATTTGTATGTATGTTTAATATAGTACATATTTGCTTTTTTTAAAAAACAGAATTAATCCTACAATGTAAAAAATATAGAAACTTGATTTTGTTATTTTATATTGCGTGGACATCTTTCAATATCAGTATATATACAAAGTGAGAGAGCTAATACTCTTGTAAAAATGGCTACACAATATTCCATTGTATGGAGATGTCATAATTAATGGGTTGGTATGCATAAGGTTGTTTCTCTTTTTTTGTTTTTATAACATTGTGTGTTAATTTTATGTTTGCGTTTTTAATCCAGTCTGAGTCTCTTCGGAGAGTAAAGTTTATTGGTATGCATAAGGTTGTTTCTCTTTTTTTGTTTTTATAACACTGTGTGTTAATTTTATGTTTGCGTTTTTAATCCAGTCTGAGTCTCTTCGGAGAGTAAAGTTTTCCACATTCACTAAGTGTATTATTAACAGTAGACATTGTGAAGCAATATGAGTGGAAAAGCCTTTTAATTTCTAATGTTTTCCCTCAATTGCTTTGCCCAAACCTAATATGGCAACAGTTTATTTTTTAACAAAACACTTTCATTAAATCTTTCCAATGAATTCCATTTGCTTTTGATAGAAACAACTCTCTTTTTGAACTCACAATTCAGGAGGTGTACAAAATTACAAAATCATAGTTTTAATACAACTGGCAAAGAGATGTAGGACCAAGCCCAGCTGTTGGGAGCAGATATGTGATAATATACATGGGATTATTAGAGTTTTGTTTCTATTAGCATATTTCCTCATCCAAAACATTATTAAGCTTTTTCAGAAAAGAAACACTACCTACCACAATAGATGTTCAGACATTAAAAAGAAAGATGCATCTTAGAAATGGGGGAATATGGTATTATTTTTTTATGGTGTCTGACTTTATAACATTCACATTCATTTCTGAATCCTTGTTTGCCTCAACTGTTTGAGTCTTGTTCTATATTTTGCCGATTTTTATGCATCTAACCACTTCCTTCATATCATGATATTCTTATTCCTTAGTTTTTTATTTGATTGAGGTATTGTTGGGCTAGATTCATCATTAAATGGTTTGTTCAAGGGTTCACAGAGGTGATATATTCCTATAATCTTTGCATGGTTGAGAATATTTTCTCTTGCTTTGGTATGTAAACAATTTCACTAGATACAAATTTCTTGCACAACACTTGTTTCTCTGTAGACATTGCTTCACTGTTTTCTAGCATTGAATGTTGGTACTATGAAGTGTGAGGCCAGCCCTTTGTGGGAAACGTTTTTTTCTCTGGGCACCCACACAGTCCTTTTCCTTGAAGTTCATTAATTTCATTGTTGATTGTTTTATATCTTTTTTTTGGAACATATAAAGATCTTCCTTAATTTCAGGGAAGTTTTCTTCTATTATGTCTTTGAATATTTTTTTTCTGTTCCATTTGTTCCATTTTTCTTCAGGAACATCAATCATGGGTATGTGGAATCTCCTTTGTCAGTCTTACATGTCTGTCATCTTTTCTCTGATCATTTTTATCTTTGTGCTTTTCCATTTTATTTTGATTTTTTTCAAGCCTATCCTCATGTTACTGTTTGCAGTACTTCCCTATGTTTTGCTGCTTCTAGTGTGATTTTTCTTCATTAGTAGTTTTACTATTTTCTTTATTTTCTTCTGTAGACTCTGCTAGCTCATCTGTTGTCTCATAATTTTTCCAATTTCTTGTGTCTCTTCAGTTCATTTGAGAGTACAGAAATGGATATGTTGAAAGTTAATTCTTCTGCCTCTTCCTAGTTAGACATTTTTCCTTCTTTTCTGCTATTATCAGGGTAAAGGTTAGGTGCCGTGTTATAGCCATTTTTCTTTCGAATGGATTCAGTTTTCTCTTGGCTGTTGTTTGCTAAAAGTGATCCAAAGCAACTGGAAATTTTATTCCTAGTTTTTTTGTGTGTGTCTAAATATGTTCTCTCTAGATCTGCTCAGTCCTCTTCCCTGGGAGCATTTCTTACTTCAGCCTTACCACGAAGGAAGTCACTTGTTTTAGCTACTATTTGGGACTGGATTTTGTTTGAAGAATTGGTGTTTATTATTTCCTAGTTGATTTTGTTTAGGGACTCCCTTCTCTACCTTTCAGGCAGTTTCAGGGATTGTGTTTTAAAAGCTTTTCAAAAGCATTTGTAAACAGGCTGCGAGGCCAGATGTAGCCTGCATAGAGGCTGCCCCCATTATGATTTTAAATTTTTTATATTACCTGATAACATTAAAAAATCACCAGATTATACTTAAGAATCAAGATTTCTGGCTTCTCTTTCAAAATCACTAGACCTACATTCCCACCTTCTCACGTGGCATCAGTTGGCTGAATCAGAGTAGCTGTTTCCCCTTTAGGGTAGCATACACTGTTTCACTACAGTGCCCACACTGCCCGGTCACCTGACAATTATGATGTGCATAGAAATTCTTTTTCCTTAAAGCCAATAATTTTAGCAGGGATATAATGAGGAGTGGGGAATTGTGGCTGAGCAGAAAATATGAGCACCATTTAGAGAATAGAGAAGGAGGTCCCTTGTACTTGCTGATCACTGTAAGCTTTAGAGTTTGGAACCCTGCTTTAGAAGAAATTCCTGTTAAAAAAGAACCTTTTGCAAATTGGGTTTATTTTCTAATATATATTTTTTTCTAGTTGGATTTCATATATTGGACTTTTTAAAATGAGACAAAAATGAGTGGTAGAAAGTTAGAGATTGCTTATCAGATTTTAAGATTTCACTTTTTAAATTTTAGTTCCATTTTTAATGCATTGACAATAAAATTAAAACTGTTCCATAGAAGCAGTGTGTACCTTAGTATTATAAACAAATATGTAAAACCTATTGTGTATAGATCCTAGAGTGCCTATGAGAGTTAAAAATACAAAAAATACATAAAGACATGGCTTTTGCCTTTGAAGAGCTTAACAATCTGGTGGATGGGGCAGGTCATGTGCATAAAAATGAATAATATTGTGAAGTTTTTACCACAAAGCATTCAGTGATGGGTACAGATAGTACACTGAAAATTGCTTCAAAAAATTGATGAAATAGGATTTAAGCTAGACTGAGAAAAAGCAGAATTTACACAGGTCAGGTTGAAGTTGAGGAGACAGACCCAAACAAAGATATGGCGTAGAAACAGTTGTGTTATATGTGAGGAATAGTGAGTTTGTAGTTTGGCAATGCAGGAACTAGCAAGTAACTTTGAATGGAGAGCCAGATCATAGAAGGACTTAAATGGTAAATGGAGGGACTAAGGAATTGGGCAGTGGAGTTGTTAAAAGACTATTGAGCAGAAGTATGATGTATATATGGTGTATTTAAGATCTGTTTTTAAATTCACAAATATGTGAATGCTAAAAAATAACCCTAACTTATTTTCTTATAGAGAATGGTTTTTTTTGCTTTCACATGAAGTTTTGAACCCAATGTATTGCTTATTTGAGTATGCGGGCAAGAACAACTATTGTCTGCAGATAAATCCAGCATCAACCATTAATCCAGACCATCTTTCATACTTCTGTTTCATTGGTCGCTTTATTGCTATGGTGAGTTCTTGACTTTCAGTTATTTTATGAATTTATTTAAACTTTGCTTGTTTCAATAGTATTTTAACTTATTGGCCAGCTGCCAAAAAAAGGCACGGGGTGGGGTGTGTTTAGAGAGGAGTTAAAAAAAAAAAAGATAAGCATTTGCCGTTCACACATTTTGTTACCAAAGAAGTTTGCCTGGAAAGAGAGTATCAAAACACAGCTTATTTTTTAAGTATCTGTATGAAATCAGGATTATGAATATGAAGATTATTTATATAGCCACTTAGCCTTTAAAGTCTTCTCATTTTATACATTAAACCCTATTTATGACTACTTTTCTATAAAAGGAAAATCTGAGTTACCTATTAATTGCACTTGATTGATGCTTTTGGAATTTTCAGAGCTTTGCAGAAGCCCTTGTGGAACTCTTTTGAGAAGTGTTTGTATTTATTTCTTTATATGCACTTTAATTATCTGTTAACTGACTCAGCGAATATTTATTGAGTGCCTACCATAATGCCAAGCACTGTTCTAGGCACCGGAGATGAAAAAAAAAACACAGCACTTGCTCTCAGGGATCTAAATTCCATTAGAGAGAGACAAATAATTAAATATGTGCTGAGGGGGAAGGGAGTGTTGCTCTTTTATATAGTATGGTTACAGGAAGCCTCTCTAATAGGTGACACATGAATAGAAACATGAAGAAAGCAAGGAACTGAATCCTGTACATCTTTTGGAGAAGAACCCATTCTAGGCACATGGAACAGCAAGACAAAGGCTCCAAGGTGGAAGTGCATTCTTGATTGAGAAAGAGACCAGCATGGCTGGAGCTGAGTATGTGAGAGAGAATGTGGTAGGAGATGAGATTGAGAGATTACTGTGTGGACCTTTAGGAAATTCATATGACGGTTTTGAGAAGGGGAGTG
This sequence comes from Galeopterus variegatus, assembly GCF_000696425.1. Classification (NCBI taxonomy): domain Eukaryota; kingdom Metazoa; phylum Chordata; class Mammalia; order Dermoptera; family Cynocephalidae; genus Galeopterus; species Galeopterus variegatus. The sequence continues at coordinate 935,606 of NW_007726159.1, forward strand.
ACACAATCTAAGTAACACAATGTGACTAAATTTTATTAAGCTTGCTTTGTTGCTGTGTAGTAAGAGAGACTGTAACTGGGGACAGAGGAAAGCAAGGGTAGAAACAGCGAGATCATTTGCAGCAATCCAGGTGAGAGGTGATAGTGGCTTGGATTTGTGTGGTGTGGCAGTGGAGGAAGTAAGAAGTGGTTTGGATTCTGGATGTATTCTGACATTAGAACTAACAGGGTTTTCTGACAGATGAGATGCAAGGTGTGACAAAGAATCAAGTTTGGCACCAAAACTTAAGGCTTGTGTGTCTGTTTGTAATTACCATTTCCTAAGATGTGCAGGGTTGTGGCAAGAGCAAATTAGGGAGCTGGGGAAATCAAAAATTTGGATTTGACTTGTTACATTTGAGATGCGTGGAAATGCAGAGTAGATAGTTGGATAGATAAGTCTGGTGATGAGGAGATATCAAGGTTAGAGATATTTGGGAGTTCTCAGCATATAGAGAATATTAAAAGGCTATGTGATCACGTAAGGAATAAGTGTGGACAGGGAAGAAGTTCAAGGGAATTTATGAGTTGGGGAGATGAGAAGGAGCCAGCGAAAGATCTGAAGTTGGAAAATCAAGTAAGAGTGGTTCCCAGAAGAAAAGGAAGAAGGAAGTATGTTTCAAGAAGGAAGACATAATTAACCCTGTCATTATTACTGATAGGCCGAGCAGGAGGAGGCCTGGGAATGACCATTTGATCTGGCAAAGTGAAAGATATTCGTGAGTGGTAGGGAGGAAAGATTGATGGGAGTGAAATCATGAGAGAATGGAAGAAGTGGAGATAGCAGACATTAACAAATCTTTTAAAGCAGTTTGCTGTAAAGGATCATAGAAAATTGGGCAGTACTAGAAATGTATATGGCATTGAGAATGGGAGGAGAATAAAACATTTGTATTGCTGTTAACGTAATCAAGTAAGAGGGTAAAGAACTTATGAGGTTAGTAATATAAGGAATATGGGAACAATGACCTTGAGTAGGAGAGAGGAAGAGATTTATTTAGTTCACATAGAAATGATAGGATGCTTACCCATAATGAATGTGTGGATTCAGGTGCCAGTAGTAAGCAGATGTGACAGAACACACAGAAGTTCTCTTCTGATTGCTTCTGTTTCCTCAGTAAAATAGGAAGCAACATCATCAGCTCAGAGTGAGCAGTGGGGAGGAGGACATATTTGAGGAAGCAGGAGTAGGAATGAAATGGTCATCTAGGAGAGTGGCAGAATGAATACGGTAGGGAAATATGATGACCAGGCAGCATTTAGCTAGTCGTGGGATTTTGCTGGAATAACAGTGGGGGAGGCAGGGTTTAAAAGTACACAGTGGGGTAATTTTAATGATTGATAATGGAATCTAAACTGAGTAAGGGGAGAAGTAGCTTCATGAAGGGGCTGAGAGACAGCGTTAACGTAATTGTTTCAGTAGACTTTTTAGTTCTCGGTGGGGTCAAAAATTGCTGGGATTCTGGCACTTCCCACATTGGCTGTTGTGAATAGGAGTGAAGGCACAATGGGGTTGGTCCTGAAAATCTCACAGGCAACTGTCAGAGTGAGAAAGAGAGGATGGATCTTTGCCAGGTACACAGGGCTCTTCTTCAATTCCTCATCCCATTAAGTTAATTGGCAAAACGTATTAGAAAGAATGGGGGGCATAGAAATAGAGATTCTTCAACATCCTGTTTACAGTTTTTGATAGTACATTTTATTGGTAAGTATTTGACCTCAGGGATATAGATTTAGTTAATTTTAACTCTTAATTTGCTTTTCATACTTAGCTTTTATATAATATTTTAGTTTTCATGATTTATGCTGTTTACTTACTTTTTTTTTGGCCTACAAAGCCTCATGAATTCTTTGTTACTATTGTGCTCTAAATAAGAAATTGTTATTTGTAAATTTTAAATAAGATTTTTTGTTTTTCTTGGCAGGCACTATTTCATGGGAAGTTTATTGATACTGGTTTCTCTTTACCATTCTACAAGCGCATGCTAAGTAAAAAACTTACTATTAAGGATTTGGAATCTATTGATACCGAATTTTATAACTCCCTTATCTGGATAAGGTTTGAAGATTTGTTTTTTTAATAAGGCATTTTCTTGAAACCCAGTTATACATTTTGTTAATTAGTACATATATATTTATTTTACTCAGAGACAACAACATTGAAGAATGTGGCTTAGAAATGTACTTTTCCGTTGACATGGAGATTTTGGGAAAAGTTACTTCACATGACCTGAAGTCGGGAGGTTCCAATATTCTGGTGACTGAGGAGAACAAAGATGAGTACATTGGGTGAGATGACACACGTTATTGAGCTCAGTTTTTAGAACTTCTTGAACTTGCCATTTATCTGTACTCTAAATCATCTATCTGTACTCTTCTTCATGTTACCCCTTTTTCACTCGTTCGATAACTTCTTCTCATCAGTACTAGTGTTTTTGAAATAAGAGAATATATGACTTTCACTTTCCCACTGCCACTTGCTGTAAAGCATTGTGATAAAAAATCATAGGACATTGATGCTATTGAGGGCTTTGCAAAGAGTGCATAGCATTTCAGTTTTAGATGAAGGGACTGAAGCTCTGTTAGGTAGTTGCAAAACCAAGTCTGGAACGCAAGCTTTGACTCAGTCTAATGCTCATTTCCTATCCCATGCCACTTTCCCTTTTTGACTTATGCTTTTAATAGTGCTCACCCCAACCTTTATTTTGAAACTCTGTGTTGTCTTGAATTCCATGATTCTGTATGTACCATGTAGAGTTTTTTGCCTTTTTTTTAAACTATGTTTCTCTAAATCTCCATTTCCTAAACATCAGTGTTTTCCCAAGGCTGTTTGTTCAAACTGTTTGTCTAAATATTCTGTTACTGTGACTTCTGTTTTCTGTTAAAGTAATATCTGAACTTTAAAAATAATTTTGATTTCCCAGCCAGGTAAATGCAAAGTTTTTCACTAAGGAACCAGTCATTAAATAATTTAGGCTTACAGACCAATGCAGGCTATCACAGCTACTGAGTTCTGCTGGTGTAGTGCAAAAGTAGTTGTAGATAATATGTAAACAGATAGTGTGATTATGCTCCAGTAAAACTACTTATGGACACTGAAGCTTGATTTCATTCACATCCCGATATATTATTATTTTAATATTTTTCAACCATTTTTTACAATGTAAAGAATATTTTTAGCTCACATACCTGTATAAAAAATGTGGTGGGCCAGATTGGGCCTGCAGGCCATAGTTTGCCAACTCCCGAAGTACTAAATGACCCATCTTAAATTTAGTATGTCCAAAATCAAATTTCTTGTTTTTTCTGCCTGTTGCCTTCTTCTTGACCTATTTCTTTTTGTTACTACCATTTTTACCCTCTTTTATACTTGGATTCTACCTGTCATTTTTGTCTCTTCCTTTTAGATTTTTTATGTTTGTTTTTTACATTTGTTCCCAAAGTGGAATTATAATTGTGTCTCAGTCTTTTGACTAAGACCAAGACCAAGTATAGTATCTTTTCTTACCAGTTTAATGTCTGATATGTTCCGTATCCAAAGACAATTTATTAAAAGGATTTTTGGAGCAGGGAGATGGAATAGAGTATTGCTCTGTTCACTCCATTCATCAACCTGGTAGTGCAGTATCTCTAGGGATGGTGTACCAAAAAATAAGGAGGGGGGAATCCTATGAAATACATTACTCTGTAGCTTGCTTTTTTCATCCTTCAGGTCAGTAGGGATAGACCTAACTCATTTTCTAATAGCTAGATAAATTATGATATATCCATATTATATTATTCAGCCATAGCTGCTACTAGGGGTCATTCAGGTTGTGTCCGGTTTAGGCCACTACAAACAAGGCAGCAGAAAACCTTGTTAAGCATGAGTCCATACATCTTGCTACTTGTCTTTGTAGGATAGATTTACAGAAAGTGAAGTTATTGGGTCAAAAAGTATTTCATAGATATTGCTATGCTGCTTTCCCAGAACGTCATAGCAATCTTTCTTCCCTTCTTAACCTGTACATTGCTGTGACATTTCAGTTTTACATCTGTAGTGTCGCTCTGCTTACTAATCTAAATGCAGCCTTCTTAGCATGGCCTAGAGGCCTCTTGCTCTACCCCACCTTCTTTTATTAACTTTCTTCCCTTCTTAACCTGTACATTGCTGTGACATTCCAGTTTTACATCTGTAGTGTCGCTCTGCTTACTAATTTAAATGCAGCCTTCTTAGCATGGCCTAGAGGCCTCTTGCTCTACCCCACCTTCTTTTATTAAACCAGTTATCTCTGAGAGAAATTACCAATAACTGATTTTCTTTGTACTCTCTGAAGCATTTTTGTTTTGCTTTGTTATGCAATGAGTATTTATTACTCTTACTGAAAAAGCATTGAAGGTATTTATATTGTGAAGAAAATACATTCACAAAGATAGTACACAAGGCACTGGGCTTTCTATATTTGTTAAGCTTTAAGCTTTCTACAAAGTCCAACAGTAATTATTAAGTAGCACAACCTGCATATTTAAAAAAATGCTGTCAGTGATTTCAAATATCAAAAGTAATTTAAATAAAACTTTATTATATAAGATTTATGTTTGCTTTGCTACTTTGAACTTTGTGCTTTAAGGTAACCACTATTTTAAAAAATCTTATCTGTATAATGCCTATTGTATGACTTGATATCTAATCCTGAATACAACAGTTTTTGGAGGATTTTGCTTCAATCTCAAGCAATAACAGTCTTTAATCTTATTTTCTAATCTTGCTCTTGAAAATTATGTGATAATACTCTCCTTTTTTAGTTGTGATACCTTATTTGTAGTTTACAAAATAGGACCTCATAAATTTGTGAGTAAATGTATGTGTGTGAAATACTGCCAGAATTCAAAGTGGGAAGGAAGTTATTGATTCAGCTGGGAGGAGTCAGGAAAGTTCTTCATAGGACATTGTGTATAAGTTAGGAAGAAGCACAAGAGCTTCCCTGATAGAGCGAGAGCTTTTGGGGAGGAGGAAAACAGCAAGAACAGAGGAATTGAGGTATTAAAAGGATCATTTTATCCTGGCAGTCTACAACTTATGATGCTGTGGTAAGAGTATAAGACGGTGAGAAATAGTGGCTAGATAAGAGTCTAGAGTGGTAGCCAGATTGCACCTCAATCTAAGGAAACTATATTATTCTAAGAAACCTAGATTTTTGCTTTAAATTTTAGAGTCATCAAAAATAAACCAAGATGGGGTGATCAGAATTGTATTTGGAAAGATAATTCTAGCATCTATATGGAGGATGAATTGGGAGTGACAATTTGGAAAGGATAGTTGGAGAACAAAAGATTAGTTAAGAAATTGTTTCAGTAATCTAGTAGTGAGATATATTATAGGCCTGAAATAAGGCAGATGCAGTAGAAATAAAAATGATAGAATGGATTTTTGAGGATGTTAGAGGAATAGAATGGTTCAGAATCAGTGATTGATGGATAACATGTAGTGAGGGAAAGAATAGTAAGAAGTTGATGATTGAGATTTCTGGAGGGTTGGACTGTGTTAGGATATCCAAGGAGAGATGATCTATAAATATATTGCTCTCAGGAGGGAAGCAAGATTTGGGAAGTTTAGGAATTACTGGCTTTTCTGTGATAGTTGAGACTTGGTTATTGAAATATCATCTTTAGAGAGTGTATAGCTAAAACAGAAAAGCAGGCAGAGATCTAAGTGACATCAACATTTATGAAATAGTGAAACCAAGGAATGAGATGAAGGACTTGCCAAAGCAGAATCAGGAATGGTGGCATTACTGAACCCAGCGGGCAAAATTGCTTGAGGGGAAACACTAATGTCCAGTGTTACAGAAGGTTCATATAGCATGAACACTGAAAAGAGGGCATTGGGCTTGGCCATTGTAAGTTCCTGGGGCTGGCCGGTTTGCTCAGTTGGTAGAGCGAGGTGCCGACAACACCAAGGTCAAGGGTTCAGATTCCTGTACCAGCCAGCCACCAAAAAAGAAAAAGACGTTCATTAGTGACGTTAGTGATGAAAGTTTTATTTTTAATTCCCGTTGAAAGCCAAATTCTTGGGGAGGAGCTGGTTTAAAAGGTAAAAAAGTGGAGACAGTGAAGTATAATGTGCTCTTGTTATAAGTGGTAGTAGGGCCAGCCCGTGGCTCACTTGGGAGAGTGTGGTGCTGATAACACCAAGGCCACGGGTTCAGATCCCTATATAGGGATGGCTGGTTAGCTCACTTGGGAGAGCGTGGCGCTTACAACACCAAGTCAAGTGTTAAGATCCCCTTACCGGTCATCTTAAAAAAAAAAAAAAAAAAATTGGTAGTAAAGAGAGGACAGAGAGCAGTTTAAAAGAGACTCTGGGTTGAAGGAATGGTTATGGGAAAAGAATAGTCTGAATACCTTTGTGGACAAATGGAAAGAGGACTCAGAAGGTAGGGTTGAGGATATGGGGCAAAGAGGGGTTAGTAATTGATGAAGAAAAGTTGTGGAGGCGAGGATGAAAGGTTTGCTTTCAGAAAAGCATAAGATCAACTTCCTCTAGGATGGGAAGAGAGGAGTTAGAAATGGGAGGGGTATGGATAAATTGGCTTTCCTTTCACCTGCCATAGTATCAATGGTTTCTCCTTATCAAGTAGTGTTTACTATTTCTCCAGAAGGTCCTTTCCAGATTCAGTCTCCTTTAGGAACCTCCTTATACAGGTTTTGTGTCACTGACAGGTTTCTTCCTATTTCTTTTTTTTTTTTTTTTATCATACTTCCCTACTCTACAGCTACTTTACATGTCTCCTCAGAATGTTTCATGTCCATTTTAATTGATTTCTTCTATTCTGGTTAGGAAATTCTCATGTTCTCCGATAAACTTGCATGTAAAGAACCCGTTCTTGAGCTTTAAGCCTTCTCAAACCATAAACCTGTACAAGCACATGGCACATAGACATACTGTCACTGCATGTTATTGAGACAGTCCCTTGCTTCCCTGATGTGGATGGCTTTTTGAGTCAGAGTCTTCAAGTCTTCCTTGGCAAATGCTTGGTTGGAAGGAGGTCTGTTAAATGATCAGCCATTCCCTTCCTGTGTCAGCACACAATATTTAGAGTTATTTATCTGTATGAATAGGAAATGATTAGTGCTAGGATTTGGCTGTCTTACTGACAAGTGGAGAACCTTGTATTTATTTTTAAAAGCATCCTTTTTAATAGCTGCCTTTTTAAAGATGCTAGAACTGATTTTTTTCATGGGGAAGCAAGTGTTTAAAGTTACATACATACACACGTGTGTGTTATGTGTATATGTGTAGCATATTCAGAAAAAGAGAAGGAACTTTAGAAGTTCTTGGTGTTCTAAAACCTTTTACTTCACATATAAATTACTATTTTTACATACCATCTTTATTTTCAGTTTAATGACAGAATGGCGTTTTTCTCGAGGAGTTCAAGAACAGACCAAAGCTTTCCTTGATGGTTTTAATGAAGTTGTTCCTCTTCAATGGCTCCAGTACTTTGATGAAAAAGAATTGGAGGTTAGGCTCTTTTATTATGCTTTGTAGGGAATGTTAATGTGGGTAGGAATTGTATTTGTACTTTTACAGAACAGTGTCCACACATTTTTAAATCATGTAGCACCATCTTGAATCCTCTCACTCATCCAGATGTTTAGGTGGTATTTACACTAGCACTGGGTGACAGTCTTGATTACATTCTCTGAACCATGATGATGTCATAAATACAAAATTGTTAATCAGTGCCAGCTGTTTGGGGTCATAAAGAGTGACTGGAACATCATTTATAATTCTGGGAAGTTTTGAAATCTCACTTTAGTAGTGAGTTGCTGCAAAGATCAAATTTTTAAGACAGGAGTTATTAGTGGTTTTAACTGTATTTAGACTTGTTAAAAGTATATCAGGAATACTTTTTGGTGTATGTGTGATAAAATACACGTAATAGTTACCATCTTAGCCATTTTTAAGTGTTCAGTTCAGTAATGTTAGTATATTCATATTATTGTGCATCCAAACTCCAGAACTTTTTCATCTTGCAAAACTGAAACTCTGTATCCGTTAAACAACACTCCCCATTGCCCCTAGTCCCTAGCAACCACCATTCTACTTCTGTTTCTATGAGTTTGACTACTCTTGATACCTCTTATAAGTGAAATCATACAGTATTTATCTTTTTGTTATTGGCTTATTTCACTTAGCGTAATATCCTCAAGGTCATCCATGCTATATAGCATGTGTCAGAATATGTCCTTCCTTTTTAAGGCCAAATAATATTCATTGTATGCGTATACCACATTTTATCATCCATTTATCCTTTGATGGACCTTTGTGTTGCCCTTCTCCTTTTGGCTGCTGTGAATAATGCTGCTATGAACATGGATGTACAAATATCTCTTTGAGACCCTGCTTTCAATTCTTCTGGGTATATACCTAGGAATGGTATTTCTAGATCATATGGTAATCCTATATTTATTTTTTTGAGGAACTGACATATTGTTTTCCATAGCGATTGTACCATTATTTACACTCCAACCAAAAATGCCATAAGGCTTACAATTTCCCTGTATCTTCACCAACACTTATTTTCTGTTTTTGTTTTTTCTTTTTTTTATAGTTGCCACCTTAATGGGTATGAGGTGATATCTCATTGTGGTTTTGAGTTGCATTTCCCTAATGATTAGTTATCATGAAGTCTTCTTTTCCCATTTATATTAGAATATAGGCAGATCATTAGGATAGTCCTTGGCAGTTCTCTTGGCCCACTTTTGGTGCAGTGTTTTAACTGTAGCCATGTTGGTCCCTTTATTAAGAAACTTAGTTCATTCATGTAATCATAAGTGCATATGAAAAATAGCATTTTAAATTTTATACTATAATATTCCTCTGTAGGAATTAACCTTCTGGAAACTCTGGCTGACCTAGGATGTATATGAAAATCAGGACTTTGTGCCTGATTGACATGTAGACTTGCAGTAAGCCAGGGTAACGTCTTTCTTAACATCTTACACAATTAGCAAAAGCATATTAGAAGAATAGCATGGAGGACATCTTTTACAGTGGTATTAATGAATCTTTTTATAATCACAGACTTCATTAAGAATTTGAAAAAAATTAAACAATCTTGCATCCTCTAAATGCATGTACCTAAATAAAATATTCCATAGCCCCTGTTGATAATGCCTGTTTTAGAGGTTCACCCAATGAAAGAGGGATATTATGGTGAGAGCCCTATGTTAGAACAGAGATGAAACTAAAACAGTAGATCAAGAAGGATATGAACAGGAGCAGATTTTTATGTAGCCTTTGGTAACGTTTACAATGTTCTCACGTTATAGGCCTGTGAAATAGTTAGGCCATATGGATAATTTCCTTTTACATATAAGGAGACTGAATACTGGTTATTGATTTGCCTTCAGTTCATAGTATTTGGTAACGTTTACAATGTTCTCACGTTATAGGCCTGTGAAATAGTTAGGCCATATGGACAATTTCCTTTTACATATAAGGAGACTGAATACTGGTTATTGATTTGCCTTCAGTTCATAGTACAGAGCTGTAAGAAAACAGAAATGGAGGGTTGGCTTTGCCTTGATTTTTACTCCTAGTCTGTTGTTTGTTCTTCTCTTATTCATTGTCTCTCTTAGCCATGAATAATATCACAATAATGGTTATTCAAACTGTTATTCAAAATAATAGTTATCATAATCATGCCTTTTAGGTTAAAATCTATTTAAGCTTTAACAGGACGTAACAATCATTCTTTATAAAAACTTACCACATTAGGAATAGAAGTCAACTTTTGCAGTTCAATAAAGGACATCAACAACAAGAAAACTGTAACATCATTCTAACTGGTAATATTTTGAAAGTTTCCATTTGAGATTGGGAACAACACAAAAGACGTCTACTCTCATCACTTCTATTCAGTATTGTAACAAATGCCCTAGTCAGTGCAAAAGGCAAAAGCAGAGATAAAAAGCATAAAGATTGGAAAGAAGTAAAGCTGTCTTTATTCACAAATGACAACATGATTATTAACTTAGAAAATCCCAAGGAACCTACCAAAAAACTGCTAGAAACAATAGTGAGTTTAACAAAGCTTTCGGCACAAGGATAATAATAAAAATGAATGGTGTTTCTGTGTATTAGCAACAGACAAATGAAAATTGAATTTTTTTTTTTTTTTTAAAGATGACCGGTAAGGGGATCTGAACCCTTGGCTTGGTGTTGTCAGCACCACGCTCAGCCAGTGAGCCAACCGGCCATCCCTATATAATAGGGTCCAAACCCATGGCCTTGGTGTTATCAGCACCGCGCTCTCCTGAGTGAGCCACGGGCCAGCCTGAAAATTGAAATTTTAAGTTTCTTTTACTAAAGCATCAAAGAAAATGAACAAATTTAACTAGACACACAACAAGACTCAAAACATTGCTCAGAAAAATTAATTAAGACCTAAATAAATGGAGATATATATACTATGTTACATATTGTAAGACTTAATATTATTAAAATGTCATTTCTCTGCAAATTGCTCTGTAGATTCAACACAATCCCATTCTACATCCCAGCAGAATATTTATTAGAAAGTGACAGGCTGATTATAAAATTATGGGGAAATACAGAGGCTCTAAGATAGCCAAAACAATTTTGAAAAAGGACAAACTTGGAAGATTTACACTACCTGATTTCAAGACTTATTACTTATAAAAAAGCCATAGTAATTAAGATAGCGTGGTATTTGTGAAAGGATAGATAAATCAGTGGAACACTAGAGAGTCTAGAAATAGACCCATACATATATTTTTAATCGATTTTCAACAAAAGTGCCAAGATATTTCAGTGGGGAAAAATTTTCAACAAATGATTCTGGTCAACTGGATATCAATATGGAAGAAAATTAATTTCGATCCCTACCTCAGCTCATAAAAAAGATTAATTTAAAATGAATCTTAAGTGCAAATGTGACAGCTAAAAAGAAAACATAAGAGGAATCTTGGCATAGGCAGAAGTTTCTTAGGGAGAACACAAAAAGCAATAACTGTGAAAGAAAAATATGTAAAAATTGAACTTTATTAGAAGTAAAAACTTCTGCTCTTCAAAAGATACCATAAGTAAATGAAAAGGCTATCTACACACTGGAAGAATCTCTTGAGACAAAGGTCTTACATCCAGAATATATTTTAAAAACTCCTATAACTCAATAGAAAGACAAAAAGCATTTTTTAAATGGACAAAGACTTGCTTCACAAAAGAAGATATACAAATGGCAAGTAAACACATGGAAAGATGCTCATAAGTAGTTGGGGAAATGCAAATTAAAACCAAATGAAATGCCATTTTGGGATAGTGTTGGTAGTTTCTTATAATGTACATCTACCTTATGACCTAGTAGTTCCACTATCAGTTTTTTACCAAGTGAAATGAAATATACATTTACATAAAGACTTTTATATAAATGTTCATTACAACTGTATTCAACAGAGCCAAAAATTGGAAATAACCTAAATGTTGATCAACAAGTGAATGTTATCTTGTCTGAGTCACTGTGCAGTATATGCGTGTATTGAAACAACATACTGTACCCCACAAATGTGTACACATAAATGTTAAAAAGTAAATAGATAAACAAATTGTTGTGTACTCATATAGTGGTATACTACTCAGTAATATGAAAGAACCAACTACTGATACCCACGACAACATGGATGAATCTCAGAAACATTGTGCTGAGCAGGGAAAAAAAAAAACCAGAAAAGAGCATGTATGTATGTACTATATATGACAAAAATATGTAATATATGCATATATATGACATTCTTGAAAAGACAAATGTAATCTATGGTGAAATCATTGACCTAAAGCCAGAGAGGGGGATGGTGGTTTTACTACAAAAAGGGATATAATGGAAATATTCTATATTATGATTGTGATGGTCATTATACAGGTGTATACATCTGTTGAAACTCATCTAACTATATACTTAAATGTGTGCATTTTATTGTATGTAAAATATAGCTCAAAAAGTTGATTCATGAAAAAAATTTAGTTAAGAGAAAATATTATAAATATTTTATTTTACCTAAAAAAGAAGAACCAGAAGTTGATGTTTGAAACTAATCAACAACTTGGATAACCAATTTGGGATATAGATATAGTAAAGGAAAAAAATTAAAACAAGAGATACTTATATATATTTTATCTTATGCAAAAAAGAACCAGAAGTTTGTGTTTGAAACTAAACAACTTGCATAACTCATATATATAGAGAGAGATATGCTCTTCAGGACAGCTGTTTTTCTTGAAGAGTAGTTACTCTAAATATTTTCATTTTGAGTTCAATAAACATGGATAAAATAAAGTACCAAAGAATCATTCATGCTGAATTCTCACAAATTTTGTTGGATTTGCTTACTGTGATCATTATTTGCCATGCACATAGCTAGTCACATATTTAGGCCATGCGCGTAACTGCATTAGAAAATTTCAGTCATGTAATTATTCTCTTCACTAAGTCTTTACTGTGGCCTGATACTGTGCTCATTTCCCAGGTTATGTTGTGTGGCATGCAGGAGGTTGACTTGGCAGATTGGCAAAGAAATACTGTTTATCGACATTATACAAGAAACAGCAAGCAGATCATTTGGTTTTGGCAGGTATTTGCTTTTATCTTTTTGAAACAAAGTATTCAAAGAAAATGTCTTCTCATACAACAGTGATTTAAAAAGAACAGTTATTTTTTAAATTGAGACTGCTTTTGGACGGGTTTTTATTCTTTCAGTTCTAAATCTAAAGTGAATAGTGTGAACACTTCTTAAAAGTATTTTCTTTTGCTGCTTTGGCTATCTTTCTGAATGAAAGAATGACAGAATCATATTTAGGTAATACACTTTTTGCTTTGTTTTGTGTGTTTATTTAAGAATTTAAAATTTCTAGTCCAGGGATATTCTTCACATAAATATTCTAATGGAGACTCATTTGAGCAACTTACTAGTTGAACTTTTGGGTTACTTCTGCTTAACTGTTTCATTTTTAGGTGAAAAGTAAGCCTGAGTTTTATATTACTATACAAAGGTTTTCCAAAAGTTGCATCTTTTCATAAGGATATGTGTCATCAGTTTATTGTTTAATACTTTAAAGAAGTGTCTGGACACTTCTAGAAATTTATCTTAAACTATACTTAAACATGCAGAATGGCACATTACCAAAGTATTTAATGCAACATTACTGGTTTACTAACAGAGATTGGAAGCAACCTAAATGTCCAAAAGGAGAAAACTGAGTAAATAAACTATAATACATCCATTCTATAGTTCTATACATCATAGTCATTTTTTTTCCTTTTTTTTAAAAAATACAAATTAATAAAAGTATTGGAGAATAATATGTTTTGATACAATATTAAGAGGAAAAAGGAAGGTGCCAAACAATGTTTATAATATGATGCTATTTGGTTAATAAGAAAATTTATACTCTGTATATAGTAAAACTGTCTGAATACACCATCTCTGAAAAGGTAGAGAAAAAACTGGCACTGGTTCTAGAGGGAAGCGAAACAGCTGGAGGCAAAGGAGGGAGAGCTGCTTTTTATACTATACCCTTTTAATATCTTTTGAATTCTGTACTATCACTTATTTTACATATATATATGAAAGAGAGAAAGACAGACAAAGATGTAGGAATAAATCCATTTTCAAGCGTAAAATGTTTGAACTGTATTACCTGTAATATGTGTGCAGGTATCTGTAATCTTCCCTTTTAGGCTGTTCTTCATTCCACATTGTATTCCCTGACTTTCTGTTTGGACATTTGTATCTACAGAGCTAAAGAGCTTAAGCTTACAGTCATATACAGTTGAGCCTTGAACGATGTGGGTTTGAACTGTGTGGGTCTATTTATTCATGGATTTCTTTCAATAAGCGTATTTTCTTTTTATAATTTTTTAATATTTTCTTTTCTCTAGCTTACTGTATTGTAATAATATAATATATAATACATATGACACAAAATACATGTTAATTGACTGTTTATGTTATATCAGTAAGGCTTCTGGTCAACAGGCTATTAGTGGTTATGTTTTTGGGGATTCAAGGTTATATGAAGATTTTCAACTTCAAGGGGGTCAGGGTCAGCACCCCTAAGCCTCTTGTTGTTCAAGGATCAACTGTAAATTCAAATGAATACTTGTGTTTTCTGAATTAGGTTTGTTTTAGGGAACGTGGTAAGGTTTATGCCAGCTGTTTCTTGTGTCTTGATGAAATATGTGCCTCGGGACAGTTATTTACTGAAACATGTTTGGTCATAATTAGCACAGCATTTTGTCTTACCCAGCTAAAGTTTATTCCCTATTTTTAAGCTACATTTCTATTCTCAAACTGCCCCCTAAGTTCCTTGCTTTCTGTTAGACTCAAATCAATCACGTCAGTATTTTACAGCATTACCCATTTATGTCTTCCTTTGAAAAGAACTAGTCAATGAGTTAAGTAATTTTAGAGGAATGTGTACTTTGTTTTTTCAGATTCCAGTCAGGAAGAACACAAGTGTTTGGAAAGTGGTGTTTAGTGGGTGAAGATACCACAAACTATTGAGAATGAGAGTAGGGAGGTGTGTGTGTGTTTTTTGTAGCTTAAAGGGGAGAAGGGTAGTTGAATCAGGAAAGAAAACAATGGTTTAGAGCTCAACCAGACCTGAGATCATATGTTAGCTCTTCCACCTAATAGCAGTTTGAGAAGGACAAATTACTTAACCTCCCTAGGCCTCCATTTTCATACACGTACAGTAGGCATGCTAGTAATTGTACATATCTCCTAGAATTGCTATGAGGACTAAATACACAAAAAGCATATGGCACAGTGCTTGGCAAAAGTCCTTAGTAGGTGACTGCAGCTGTATCATAACCCAACAACAACATATATCCTGGTTGCACCTTAGTGGTATGACTTTAGATAAGTGACTTACCCTTAGTCTCATCATTTATTTCTTCTCTGTAGGTGGATGTATAATAATAGTGGCCAACCTATAGGGTGATTGTGAGGATTAATTGAAGTAAGTCTCATAGTGTACTTAGCATAGTGCCTAGTCTTAAGTGGTTACCACTTATCACTTATCTTTTGGACCAGTTTCAGTTAAATATTTCTTCAGGTGCCTACTGTTTTCATTATTGAAGATAATTTAGCATTTATTTTACATTAATGTATATTTGTTTTTGTTACACAGTTTGTGAAAGAGACAGACAATGAAGTAAGAATGCGACTATTACAGTTTGTCACTGGAACCTGCCGTTTACCTCTAGGAGGATTTGCTGAGCTCATGGGTAAGTGCAGTTTCACTGCAGTTTCTCTGCAGATAATTATGTGATAATAATGGTGTTCAGACATATGATAGACTTGAACCTAAGGATTATTCTTCTGTGCTCTGTGTAGGGCTTCTACCAGAAGATAGAAAAATGAATGGTTATCACCAAAGGCATTTGTAAGGCAAAAATGAAAGTCTCTTCGTATAGCTGGATGACCATTGATTTGCCCCTTAGGGTGATTGTGAAGGGAATGAGATTCTGTAGAAATAATTATTTTTCCACTCCTATAATTCTTATTGTTGGATTTCTGCAGTAATAAGAAGCTTCTTCAGGCAGAAGCAACTTACACTGTGAATTTCTTTAGTTTATTCTGTATCATTCATGTGACTATGTGACATGTTCTCTTTAACTAGTTGTCAAAACTGAAAAGTTTAAATGACCAGATAAATTTTGTCTATTTTCCTGGTTTAGGAAGTAATGGCCCTCAAAAGTTTTGCATTGAAAAAGTTGGCAAAGACACCTGGTTACCAAGAAGCCATACCTGGTAAGTTCAGAAATCCTAAATAGGAAGGTAAAAGGTAGAGAGAGTCTTTTTTATTTGTTTGTATTTTAATAGGTAAGATCCCAGTATAACTGCTTATTAATTAAAGTGTCAGAATTTCGATTTTGAGAACAGACTGATTAATACAGCATTCTACTACTAAACACTTTAGAATGAGTTATGGGTTAATACAAATACTTGAGAAATGTACCCACTGATTCAACAAATATTTATAGTACCCACTCTGTATAAAGTAAGATTTAAGTGCTCCTTGCCTTTTATGAAGTTTGTACTCTGTGGTGGGGCACAAATGACAAACAGGTAAAAAAAACAACTGTTTGCAAATTCTGGGAAGTCTTTTGAAGAAAATAGAGTGCAGTGGTAGAGAACAAGTGTAGGGAACATGGATTGAAAAGAGTAATGTTTAAGTTGCATTTGATAAACAGCATGCTCTGGGAAGAAATGGGAAGAGCATTCTTTGAAAAGAAATGCTGAAGTAAGCAAAGACCCTGAAGTAAGAAATTGCTTTTCAATTGGAACTTGCTGAATCAGGGGAGAGGGAGATGAAAAAATTTGGAAATGTAGGCAGGGGCTAAATTACGTAGAGCCTTCCAGGCTATTATAAAGAATTGGGATTTCATTCTTAGAAAATAAGAGGACTTTGAAGAGTTTTAAATATCAAGTAATGGGAAAGAAAAATTACTCTGGCAACAGTGTAGAGAAGGAATTGGATGTAGGGTGAACACAGGGAAACTGATTACAGAACTGTTATAGTTACCCAGGCTAAAGATATTAGTTTAGAGATAGGTGGTTTTTTTTAAGAGGTCAAAGCTATTTTCATAATAGGCCATTATTTGCCTTTTTATTGTTTTGACATTTGTAGTTATAGTGCAAAAGCAATGGTGGGTAAAACTGCTGGTGTCTTAGCACAAATCAAGGCAGTGGCACCAGACTGCCGTCACTATATTCTTCAACACCACAATTGCAGTTTAAAGCGAAAGGGGAGGGGGAAAAAAGCCAGATTCAGTGAGGATTGTTCTTTTGTGAAGGAGTGAAAATTAACTTTATTAAATTTTGATACTTGAGTATACATCTTTTTAACATTCTGTGTGACAAAATATGAAGTCTGCATAAAGCATTTCTGCACACCAGAGAATGGTAGTTTTCTTGAAGGAAGCTCTTTGGCAGTTGTTTGAGTTAAAAGCTGAATTAATTTGCTTTTTTTCTGGAATACTGTTTTTACCTGACAGAATGTCTCACAGACAACCTATGCTTGTTTAGACTTGGGTATTTGGTAAACATTTTCTTGAGAAGTAATGAAGTAAGCCTGCCACTTCAAGGAAAACAACTGACCTTTGTTGGCAGTAACAAAAGTTGAGGTTTCAAGCAAAAATTATAATTTCGGAAGATTTGTATATATCACCATAAGCTTGATAGCTTCCCAAGACTTTACTAATGAGAGTAGTGGTGTTATGTAACAAAAGTTGAGGTTTCAAGCAAAAATTATAATTTCGGAAGATTCGTATATATCACCATAAGCTTGATAGCTTCCCAAGACTTTACTAATGAGAGTAGTGGTGTTATTAACAAATGTGATTTTTTTTCCCATTACATAATTAAATGTGTCAACATTTAGAAAATCATAACTTGGTGAACCAATTATTTTCAAATGACCAATCAATGCATCATGGTACAAAATCATGCATGGGTAAAAGATCCAAAGTGCATAAGGGACCAATGGATTTTATGTAAAAGTACAAAATGTTTTTTGATATGATCTCAGAACCCCTATTGTGCATAACCTTGTGAAGTTTAGTACAGTGTCAAAGAATAATATCCACAATTATCTGAAAAAGTGACTAGAGTACATCTCCATTTTCTAACTTCATATCTATGTGGAGCCAGATTTTCATATACTTAAACCAATATAGTGCAACAGATTAAATGCACAAGTAGGGCCGGCCCGGTGGCGCACTGCACTAGTGCACCGTTTGGGAAGCGGGGCAGCGCTCCCGCCGAGGGTTCGGATCCCATATA
>NW_007726159.1:953506-972445 GCF_000696425.1 Galeopterus variegatus
AAAAAAAAAAAAATTAAATGCACAAGTAGATATCAGAATCCAGATGTCTTCTATTAAGCCAGATACTAAGAAGATTTGCAGAACTACAAAACGTGGTCACTCTTTTACTAATTTTTTGGAAATAGTCTTTTTTTTTTCCCCATAAAAATAAGTTATGTTTATTTTTATATCAAAATATTTCTAAAATTTGTTTTAACTTTTAATATGGTAAATATCACTAGATATAATTCCAATAACAATAGCCCTTTGGGGTTCTCAATATTTTTAAGAGTGAAAGAGGTCCCTGTGACCCCCAATATTTGAGAACCTCTGGCCTACAATAAAGTGGTAGGTCCAATAGACATATTATTGAGACAATCTACTGGATTGAATGATTTTCTGAAACTCCAGCAATTTTCAGGTGTTAAGGTACAAAGAACAAGAAAGCAGAAGGTTGAGTCTACTCAGGATTTGAGTTTTGATTAGTTCAAAAGAGAGAGACAGAGATTAAAAAGTATTTGCAAACTAGCAATTATAATAATGAACCATGATCTAAAAAAGTGAGGAAGGAAGAGTCTGAAGAAAGGATGGGGTGGTCAGAAAGTAATGGGTTCACAGGCTGATGTTTCAGTTGAAGTAAGCTGGAAAGACAGGTGGTCAGTATTTTTAAGACAGGAGTTTTAACTTATGAATTTCCCTTACTGGTGATGGCAAGATTTGAGGTATGATCCTGGGGTCAATAACTGAAGGAAGTAGAGAAATAGATCACTAGTCGCAAGAAGGGCAAGGAACTGGGAGGCATTGAATGTTGTCCATGTGAATGAGAGGAGGACTACAAACTAGGTGCCAAAGCTTTCAGTGAAAGAAGGAGCATGACCAAGAGGTTAGCAGATGATAGCAAAAAGTACAGAAAGGTTGCACAGCTGGAGAGTGTGCACCTCAGATAAGGAAAGTTTTATTGATTGGCTGTAGGGAAATGGTATGTTTTAGATTAGCTGGACTTCAGTTTTGGCAAGAGTTGTAATACAATGGAGACTGCACATTATGAAACAAGTTCAGAAAAATAGACTGTAAAGATTTGAGATGGAGGACGGGTGTGGATTTAATTCAGATCAGGGAAAATACAGATCAGTACTAAGATGAATGTTTGGATGAAAACAGATGATCCAGAAAGACTTGTATTTTGGGCAGTGACTAAGGAAGCAGTGATATAATCTATGATGGAATTAGTCTTTGTGATTCGCAGAGAGGACACAGAGTCCTTCTGCTGTCATTTCCAGTGCTTTATTTAGTGAGGTGGGAGCTTTCAGCTTTTCTGCTTTCCTCAGGCTGTACAGTGGTACAGCAAGCCAAGAGAGTACTGTTCCCTCAGATTCCATGGGAAATGTATGGGCCAGTCTCTTCCCTTTTTATGGATAAGAAAGTAAAAGTAGCAAATTTGATTTTGTGTGTGTGTGTGCACGTCAGGCTCAAAGCTGGAACTAAAACTTAAAACAGTATATTGATATTCACGTAGTAAGTCCTTAATAAAAAAAGATGAATAGATTTTAGTATGTTTCTGTCCTGTTGTAAAACAGCGTAAAACATAATGGCTAATGTCTTAAAACAGGGACATGTTTTGGATGTTTTCAAATATTCCACTTTCTTATGTTATTCAACTCAACATTAAATATCTACTAAATATGAAACGTCAGTATTATCAGAGTACATAGATAACACTGCTCTCATGGATTTTAGAATCTAAAGGGAGAAACTACTCAGTCATAATACAGAGTAAATTAAAGTAAATGCTAAAATAGAAATTAAAAGAGCTAGGAATAGGAAAACTAGTAAATCTGTATGGGATACTGAAGGAGAACTTCTTGGAGTAAATTGTAGCATTTGGACTGATTCTTCATGAATAAATAAAACTTTCATAGGCAGAAAAGGGTATTCCAGATACAGAGATCCATAACAGCCTGGTCATAGAATCAGAAATGTATGTGGTATGCTTGGAAAGTACTAAACATGTTGATGGGGGCTCCTTCTCTCACTCCACCCCCCTCCCCATCCATAGCAATTCTAAGGAGCAAAGGTTTGTAAAAGAGTGGCATAAACTGGTATGTCTTTTAGCGAAGTACCTCTGGCAGTGATATAAGGCTAGGTTGTGGAAAAGTAAGAAAAGGAAAAAAAAAAAAAGATGCGAGGTGACTAGTCAGGAAATTATCTTATGATTTAGGTAAGAGATTATGGGAAACTAGAGTGGCATAAACTGGTATGTCTTTTAGCGAAGTACCTCCGGCAGTGATATAAGGCTAGGTTGTGGAAAAGTAAGAAAAGGAAAAAAAAAAATAGATGCGAGGTGACTAGTCAGGAAATTATCTTATGATTTAGGTAAGAGATTATGGGAAACTATATATACAAAATGTAGTGGCAATAGAAATGATCAGGAGGGAAAGATAGGAGAGATTTGGTAGACAGAATGATAGAATTTGGCAAAAGCTGTATGTGAAAGGTGCAAGAGAACTAGAAAGTGACTTCTTACCTTGGTATAGGACTGCATTGAAAAATAAGTTTTTTTCCTGACCTTGTTCACTGTCAGACTCTACGGTGAGCCATAGTTTAAAGTAAAAGGGAGGTCAATATATGGTCTGCTTAATTGCTACCATTAATATATTTAACTTCTTTTAAAATATCAAAAGAGTATGGTCTGAGAACAGCACTGTTTTAATTGGCTGCCTTGTTTCAAAAGGTTCTTAATTTTCAGGTTTCCTGACTCTTACGTGGGAGGGAACAAAGGCAGATGGGGAGTGGTGGGAGTGGTAAGAGGGCACCTGGGCAATCTGTACAAATCTTCTACATGAGAAAATGAAAGCACAGAAAGGCTCTGACTTGTTCAGAGCCATTTCACTAGTCACTGATAGAGTGGAGAGCAAAACCCTGGACACCCAAATTCTAATCCAGCAACTCAGTGCTGTATTTTACAAAATTAAATGTTATTCCATCTTTGTAAATTGTAAAGCAATACATTCATTGTTATTTTAAGCATTTTCAATATTTTTCATCAGTTAATCCTGGAAGGGAATAATACTTTGAGTCTGACAGGACTGAAGAAGTTCATTTTAGAAGAGATTATACATATGGTGAGATTATTTAAAAAGTTTAAAGAAAAGTATATATTTGTTCATTGTCTTTACCCCAGAATGTAAGTTGCATGAGGACAGAGAATTCTGTTTTTCATCACCCTGCCACCAGCTCCTGAAACAATATCTGGTATATTAAAGATTCTGAGTAAATACCTGTTGGATGAATGAATGAATGAATGAGTGAATGAAAGAAATGGACTCTTAACCCAAGAGAAGTTAGGGAGATTTATGACACACGTAACAGAAATAGTATAGAAAAGAGAAAATTAATGATTTTTTTAAAAACTCCAGTCTTCATCCATATTACTACAGTTATTTGAAATGACATTTTTCTCTGGGAAATGTTAAAATACTTTTTAAGTATAGGTCTTAAATTTGAATAGATTACACTAAGAAATTTGGATGTTAATATACTAATTAAGTAATATTATAGTAGTGAATTGTCTGTTAGGATACTTCTGGCAAAAATTTTTACATATATATCATATTTCCTCTATCCATTCAGCTTTTCAGTGTGCTTTAAAAAATACTGTATTATATATCTTTTCAGTTTATTTTATTGAAAACATCTGATTTTGTTTTTGTTTTTGTTCAGTTTTAATCGCTTGGATCTACCACCATATAAGAGTTATGAACAACTAAAGGAAAAACTTCTTTTTGCAATAGAAGAGACAGAGGGATTTGGACAAGAATGAATGTGGTTTCTTGTTTTGGAGGAGCTCTTGCATTTAAAATACCCCAGCCAAGAAAAATTGGACAGATAGTATATATAAGCTGTTCATTCTGTACAGTGAATTTTCTGAACCTCTCAAAGTATAAATGTTTTCTGTTCTTCCACAGAAATATGCAAAACAATTCATCCTTTTTTTAATTTATTGTTCCCTTGAAATGACTGACCAGGAAAAAGATCATCCTTAAATTTGAAGCAAGCAAGAGACTTGATTAAAAATAAGAAGTATATATCTATATAAGCATATATGATAGTGGCTCTAGTTTTATAGAGCCCCAAGTGTATTAAACATGACAGCCGTTCATTCAAAAGATCTGGATTTACTTTACCTTGTTTCTATTATCCAGGGGAAAAAGCGCAAACTGCTCCATGTTATTCTCCCTCATGTAAAATCTCCTGAGGGTGTTAAGTTGCATGGCTGTTCAGGAAGGTACTAAGGGCTTAGGCCAAATCTTGAGTGTATTAAAAAATGCTGCTGGCTTTTCTGAGGACAGGTGCTTGAACCTGTCAGTTTGTTTTAAATAAACACAGTAGTTGAAAAATTTTCCCTTTTTGCTACATCAGTAATACAGTCAAAGTAATGAATGAAACCATAATTTACATGAAAGTCATATACTAGATTCAATACCATTTAGTTTGTTATAGAGTTGGAAAGAATTCATTGAGCAGCATAGAGTTGTTTACATGTTATTTTGGGATGCTAGGTATTTGTGGAATTGAAGAATTAGGCACTTCTGTACTTTTGCTTTTAAACCTGTGATGTTCTTCAAATTTAATTCATAATAAATTGATGCAATTTGATATTTAGAAACATATAAAAGGTTATGTGAACTTTGCTGCTTTTGTTTGTGTTTGAAGTTTTGGTTTTATGAAACCAGATGGATTGAAGTGTTACATAAGCATTTGCACACTCAAATACCAGACTAATGATTTTCTATTAGCATTTGAATATCTTCATTACTCTCAAATTCATGAAAATTCTATGTATCTGAATTAAATAAGCATATAAAAAATCTTTTGGGTCTCCCAGTTTACATAGATCAAGTTATTTTTGTCCTAATAAGACTTTTTGTTTTTCATTATAAAGGCATTTACTGAACTACAAAGATTTATAATAAATTAAAATCTGATGTGAATGATATTAATGGTACTATGAGCAACTGGGCTTCCTAATTAATACAGACATTTTAATTTCCATTTGTATCATGCTTTCAATATGCACTGTAAACTTCACTAACTAAAAATTTTTTTATAATCATGGAAATGACTTCATAGAATGTGTTACCTGTAAATATTTCACTGCTTAGTGCATACAGAAAATACTACTATACAATTTAACTTCCATAAACAGTTGTTTTGTTTTGCCAAAATTTTATTTTTCTACATACTAATTTAGATTGTGTTCTGCATTTTTATTCAAAATTCATAGTAAAGATGAAATAAAGGCAGTGATCCACATGATTGCATAGACTCCTTTTCCAACTCCTAATTATAGACACACTGGTTATTTTCAAGCCTAAGTAATTTTTTTTTTTTAAATTTTTAATGTATATGACAGGTTGTTATAGAATATGACCAGTCTTAGGGCTGGCCCCGTGGCGCACTCAGGAGAGTGTGGCGCTGGGAGTGCAGCGACGCTCCCGCCACGGGTTCGGATCCTATATAGGAATGGCCGCTGCGCTCACTGGCTGAGTGCGGTGCGGGCGACACGGCATCAAGGGTTGTGATCCTCTTACCAGTCACGAAAAAGACAAAAAAAAAAAAGAATATGACCAGTCTTCAAAAGGACTGCCTAAATTGTACCATATAAAAGTAGTAGACATATAGATGGTACCACTGCTGTATGAATTTTGCTATGACAGAAGTTATTGAATATCATTTACTGGAGGTATGTGAGAATATCATTTAGCACATTTGACTCAAGAAGGTGGCTTTCAGGCAGGGTATCAGGCTGGCAGTCCCCTCCTAAGTAAGAAATTACCATGCACCAGGTGAGGCTACACAAAGCTTACAAAGAGACCAGACCAGCTTACCTGGCCTTCCACCTTTCATACTCAATTAGATATCCAGACCTATAGAGCTCTTATCTAATCAGTGACAGAAAAACCAGAGAAATGTAGCCCACCTACCTCTTACCTTCTCTCCTCCCTTCCCATCCCTGCTCTGTGCTGGACCAACCACAAAGAAATTAGAAGTACAAGGCTCACAGTGCCTGAACATAGTTCATGAAGAAATAAAAAAGAAGAAAGAAAGAGGCTCAGAGACAGGGTCATATTGCTACTTCTTTTCCATGACATTCCCCACCATCATCACTGTACACAGCCCAGGGAATGGATCACAGGCCCAACACAATTTCATCCATCAGATCAGTTTTCTGTCTTCCATCCAGAGAAATAAGCTACCGGTGTTTGGGGTTTTTCCCCATACCTCCTAAGTAGTTAAAGTGAAAGGTTAACAAAACCTTTTCCCCTGGTGACTTCAATTAACCACCTAGCTCTTCCTACGCTGAAAACTAGAAAGTTTCAACTATATTGCCAGACATCTTTGCTTCGGCTAAAAATGACCCCTGCCTGGTAAGTTGCATCTGCATTGAGAAAATTTCAGATATATAAGAAGCCATTGGGCTTCCCTGAGTATGAAGACTACCATAAGTACATGTGCCTTATGAAGACCCTGAGCTGTCACCTGGGAAGTTGATAGTTCTTGGAGAACTGTGTGCTCTGGTACACAGACTGCTGTTGAAAGAGCGCGTCTTCTGACAGGAAACCAAACATTGCCCTGCTGGCCAGCAGTCGTTCCTGTCTATAGCCACCTACGTATATTGGTACCAAATGTAGCCTATTGTAGGCTTGTTGAGTCTGAATGGTTGAACCTAAGATTTGGTGGACAATGCAGAAGTAAAATAGAAATTTTCTTGTTGAAATATGCAAATGAGAGAATGAAAGTTCTCCTATAACACTCCCCACTTTTCTTAATCAGTTGAACTTAAAAGCCAGAGCTTGATGGTCAACTGGAAATTTGGTCTGTGTCCAAAAGAGGCATCTCCTAAATTCCAAAATTTCTCTCCCCAGTCTCAAGGAGAACACAGTCAGATGATACTAGTATTTTTAAGTATTTACTGATACCCTTGGTAAATCCTTTATGTGTTCTCTTAATCCTCACAACTCCATGAGAATAGATTTTTTTTTATTCTAATGATGCTTATTTTATAGATGAGGAAAATGAGTCTGAGAGAAGTCATTAATTTTTACAGCTAGTCCACAGCTTATTATTAAAAACTCAGTTGGAAAGTTTTGCCATCAAGAAGTTAAATGAGAGTTTCAGCTTCTTAAAGGATAACTGCCACTTTCCAAAGAGAGAATACTACAAACTTATATATACACGTATGTGGGGAAATAGGCATCTCAGAACAGCAGTCAGCTCTGGGATGTACAGAAGAATAGTCAGGTGAGGACCACACAGGAAAGACAATTAACGGGATCCTAGGGTTCATTCTTAGAAGTAGTGAGTCTCACCCTGAGTGGGGAAATGCCAAGAACCAATGGGACACTTGGGGAATCAGGGGACTGGGAAATCAGAAGGAAAAGACTTAAGAAGTGCACAGAATCAGCATCTTGGAAAGGCACCACATTTTGGAGAATGAAGCTTCCCTTAGTAGAGGGGGAAAAGGAAGATTAAAGCTCTGTAAAAGACCCAGCAACCATGCTCCTGTGCATTATTCCAGAGATAAATTTATGATATAAAAACCTGTATATAATGTTCATAGCAGAGTTATTTGTAATAGCCTAAAATTAAGAAAAAACCCTAAATGCCCTTCAGTGGATGGTTAAGTGAATTGGTATATCCATACAATGAAATACTAAACACTAAAAAGGAACAAACTATACCTAGAACTTAGATGGATCTCAAAGGAATTTCACTGAGTGAAAAAGGACAATCTCAAAAGGTTACAAACTGATTTCATTTGCATAGCATTATGGAAATATAGAGAACAGATTAGTGGTTGCTAGAGTTAGGAAGAGTGGGGAGAAAAGTGGTGGTTGAGTATAACTATAGGGAGAGCACTGAGGACCTTTGTGATGATGGAACAGGTCTGTATCTTGATTATGGTGGCAATTATAAAAATCTACACATGATAAAGTTGCATAGACCTATACGCAAGTGGGAGCATATTTTAAAAGTCAAATCTGAGTAAGGTCTGTGGACTGTAATGATGTCACTTTTCCTGGTTTGATACACAAGTGGGAGCATATTTTAAAAGTCAAATCTGGGCCGGCCCGGTGGCGCACTGCGCTAGTGCGCCGCTTGGGAAGCGCGGTGGCGCTCCTGCCGAGGGTTCGGATCCCACATACAGACCGGTTTCCGCTCACTGGCTGAGCGAGGCGCGGGTGAGGACCTTTGTGATGATGGAACAGGTCTGTATCTTGATTATGGTGGCAATTATAAAAATCTACACATGATAAAGTTGCATAGACCTATACTAAAAATAAAAAAAAAAATAAAAGTCAAATCTGAGTAAGGTCTGTGGACTGTAATGATGTCACTTTTCCTGGTTTGATACTGTACTATAATTACATAGTTACCACTGGGTAAACTGGGAGAAGGGCACACAGGACTTCTTTACTATTTTTTGCAACTCTTTGTGAACCTAGAATTATTGCAAAGTAAAAATATTTTTTAAAAGTCCTATATGGTATCAGATGACAGACTCTCCCCTCCATAAAGGCATTATGACTGAACAGTACCTCATTTCACAAAATCAACTTAGCAGAGGGTATTCCTGAACTAACCTAAACCCCTCACCTCCTCCCATTTGATTACCTGGTATTGCTGGGAACTCAACACAAAAAAATTACACACGTGGGGGGAAAAAAAGACTTAAAGTTACTCTAAAGGGAAAATTGAAAATGAGAAAAAAAAAACCATAAAATTCTTTAACACAATATGCTAATATGAATTAAGTAAGCACAGATATGGAAAAAACCTAAAGTAGAAATTCAAAAACTCAGACTTGGACAAACAACAATGAAGATGTGAAATGGCAGACTAAAATCATGAAAAAAAAATTGAAGAAAAAGATAAAAATATCTCAGAAATAAAAATAATTATAAAGTGTCTAAGGAAGAATACATATAACCAAAAGTAAAATAAAGGACATGGAAGATTGAAATGTAAAGAATCAAGAAAATAAAAGGTTAAAAGAAAAATCAGAAAGTGATAAATATAAAGGGCAAAGAAGATTGGATCTAATATACATATAATTACTTGATGTCCCTGAAAATAAAATAAGATGGAACAGTGGTTCTCAAAATGTGGTCAACTAGGTCAGTCAGGAATGAAAGTCTATAAGACAACTCAACTGACTGACCTCTTCAAAAAGTCAATGTTGTGAGGAGAAAAAGACAGGGAACTGTTCTAAATTGAAAGAAACTAAGCAGCAAATCAAATGCAATGGATCCTTGGCTTTAAAAAGTATAAGACATTTTGGGGCACTGGAGGAAATTTGAATATGGCTGGATATTAGATGATGTTAGAGAATTAACTTCCCAGTTGTGATAATGGAAAGTTAAGGGATGCATGCTGACATATTTAGGGGTGAGATATTACGATGTCTGCAATTAATGTCAAAGGTTTAGAAATAAACATATATGAGTAGATATACATATATAAATAAAATATAGCAAAAGATTAATAATTGTTGAATCTGAGAGATGGGTATACACAGTTCACTACTTTCAATTTCCCTTTTTGTTTGGAGATTTCCACGATAAAACAAACAGCACATGCCCACACAGTTCACCAAGTCCTTTGGGAAAAATCCACTTACACATAGTCTCAGATTTATCTCAGTGGCATTTAAGATAATCCTTCTTACAAAATCTTACTGCTGGCATTCCAGCCTCAAGTATGAAGTACTGTTGTCCCTATTTAAGACATCTTAATTTCCATTTCACTCTTTAGTTGTGAGAATACACCACATTTAAAAAAGGAAACCACTCCATTTTCAGCCCTCTCCTGACTTGAGTTCTTTCCTTATGCAGGTTGTCTCTAAGATACATTATTTAACTATTTTATACCAAGAACCCTCAACATACCACCTAACTTTCACTGCACCTTCTCTGCAGGATCTCAACTTTGAATCAATCCAACTTGAAAATCCACTTCTCCATATTCCCTCACTTCCATAAGGTTTCTTTTCTTGATCTCCCATACTGATGTGATCAGTCCTTAGAAATCTCATACCATTTTGTATTGCTGGTGTCTCAGATGCAATGACTCTCCACCTGAGTCATGGAGATTTATCTCTACCACTCTTGTGGCAATAAGGCAATTATTTATTTATTTTTTTTGCGGTTGGCTGATACAGGGACTGAACCCTTGACCTTGGTGTTTTCAACATTACTGAGCAATGGCAGTTATTTCTTTTACCTTGTTATTAGTGAAGAAACCTAAAATTTTATATACTTACTCTGTTAAATGGTCACAACATCAAAAACAACTGAAAAAACAGCCATAAAACAGTTATGATTAATGTATTATCTTTATAATTCAATGAAAACAATGTTTATTAGATATTTCATGTATTCTTCTCTGAGAAGTCCTTAATTCTTGTCACTGAAACCTGTAAGCAACTGAGCAGCTTCTGTCTGTATCTAAAATGTAAAAATACATGTTATTAATAAACATTACAGCTTAGAGATTAACTTGTGAAATTTAAGTTTATAAAGTGGACTGTGGTTTCTAAGAGTTGCCAAAAATCAGGATAGGACATTGTAAGAATGAAATGTCTTAACCAGATGAGACTCTTGGAGAACTCTTCCACTTTAGTACATATCCCTTGACTTCTGTGTTTTAGAAATCTTATTTGATCTGCTATCTTTGTCATACAGGAATAATTTTGTATTGCAGCAAGCAATTCATAACATCTATTTGGTGAAAGTAACAAAACATTTCCTATACAGAAATTAATGTAAAATGTCAATGAATTTACATTTGAAATAGATACTACTGTTTTCAGCAATAAGCATTTAGACAATAACCCTTCTAAAGAAACTCTTGATTCACCTTTATTTAACAGTGCCTCAATGAAATTCTGTCTGCCTTACTTTATTGGAGATGTTTTACCTGTTTATCTTCCTCTGTGTGTGCTGGATAGTCCTTGGCTCTCAGTAGCCAGAAAGCAGCAAGCTTTTTGTTGTGTAGTTTTAAGTATGTCTTTCCTAAAAGAAGCAAGTTTTTGCTGTAGAAGTTTGGATCCACTGTACATAAAAAAGAAAAACAAATTTATCTCAGATGAAACAGTGTTACTTTTTTACAGGTTTAATTTTTTGGTCGAAATTCCAATAATAAATTTGTGTGATCAATAAGTGATTAAGCTATATGAAATTCTTTTGTCCAACTGTTCATATCTTAAATAATTACCAATTATTGAATAGCTACTATGTGCTAGGCCCTATATTAACAAACATTTTTCATCTTCACAACAATTTTATAAAGTAGGTATCTCCATTTTATAGATGAGAAGCTGAGGTTGCTGATGCAATGTAAGCTATAAGGACAGCGGTTTTCTTTTTAATCTCTTTTCTTCCATACTGTACTCCAAGTGCCCAGAACAGTGTCTGGAACATAACACACTCAAAATACATTTGCTGAATGAGTGAATGAAATCATGATGATATATACTATACATTTGGTCAACATTTACTGTATGTCAGCTATACTTAAGCATCAAGAGAGGATGAAACAAAGTCTCTGTTCTTTTGGAATTTATAATGAAAAGAGAGAAACATGAACCCAACTAAATGTGATATAAGAATGAAAGGAATGCTTTATCAGATGTACAAACTTTAAAGTTCTATGAGAAAGCAAAGAAAGAAGCAACTACCTCTGAGATTACACTTGGACTGACTTGGAGGATGAATAAAATTTTAACAGAAAAAGTTGAGAACATTCCTGACAGAGGGAAAAGCATGAATAAAAAACATGAATGAAAGCCTGGAACTATCTCAATAACTTCATTAATTCTTGACACAGTTTCCTCCTAAACAATCTAGGATCCTCTATATTCAAAGAATACTTTTTCCTATGTAAAATTTAAGATTAACTCCATTTTCTCCTAACCCCAAATTGTTTTACTTCTTTTATTTGAACATATTTATGTGATGCCATGTTGATATAGTTAGGTTTCTTGGGGTTAAGTATATTGATTTATTCATTCATTCACTCATCCATTCATCTGTTTACTCATTCAGCAAATATGCTAAGCGTTGTGCTAGCCAATGAGGATGCAATTATGAGCCAGAAAGACAAAGTCCCCATCTTCCTGAATTTACAGTTTTAGACACATAAACAAATATTCATAGTATGAAGTGAAAAGGGCTATTATGGGAGAAATAAAACATACTAAGAGTATAGGATGAGCTTCTGAACCAGATTTGGGCATGAGGAAAGGAAGCCTATGTAGTGACCTCTA
Organism: Galeopterus variegatus; assembly: GCF_000696425.1. Classification (NCBI taxonomy): domain Eukaryota; kingdom Metazoa; phylum Chordata; class Mammalia; order Dermoptera; family Cynocephalidae; genus Galeopterus; species Galeopterus variegatus. The sequence goes on from NW_007726159.1 coordinate 965,814, forward strand.
AAGTAAAACCTGGAGGATGACGAGTTATTTACCAAGGATCAACTTAGCTCTGTGAGAGCTGAACCATGTTTTATTCAACATCCCCAACTCTTAAGGCTCTAAGGTCTGATTTTTACTTTGTAATTACACTTTTAAATCTCTTTGAGAAAATTTCATTCCTGGATTCATATTTATGATATGTAATACAGTATGATCATGAGAGGATAATGAGTAATAATAAAGTAGAATTTATGAATTACAGAGATATTCAACATTCAGACACAACTCTTTAGAAAATATGTTTTTAAAAAAAATTACTTTGCTGGGCTGGCCAGTTAGCTAACTTGCTTAGAGTTGAAGGGTTTGGATCACTGTACCAGCCAGCCACCAAAAAGACAAAAATTGCTTTGCCATCATGGAAGTATTTCAATAAGTCTATATGTGTAGGATCTCAAATTTAACAAACACTATGTCTTTTAAATTTTCTTCTGATTAAATTTTATAAAAATATATTTGTAGTGGCTTTTATGGTGTATTTGATAACGCTATGTCCCTTCCCTCAGTGTTATTAGTGTTAAAAAGGGTAAATTTAGGATGGACTGGTGACAGTTTTGTAGGGCTAGTCACTTTTTCAAAACAAGAACAACAAGAAACTCTTCTTCACAGACAATGTCTGCAACAGAACAAAAACTGCCTGGTTTAAAACCAGAGCTCCCATTTAAATACGTCTAATTAACTGTGTGATCTTGAAACCCACAGTAAACCTGTCAGAGCCTCCTCTCAAAAGAGAAAGTTGAACTACATCAAATGAAGGACCATTACAGAATTGCAGCTCTAAATTCAGTAGTGGCCTGTTTCTCATTCAGGTGATCTTTACTGAATAAAGACTTTTAAAATTGTTTTACAATATCTAGTCCAAAAAGAAGTATAACAGAATAGCTTACTGTAAAAATTACTTTATAATATCTAGTGCCAAAAGAAGTATAACAGAATAAACATCTTTATTTTTAAAATTTCTATTATATATTCAGCTTTATACAATTGTAACTATATTAATATGTAAAATCAAAAATATGTTACCTTGTTCTGCCCTGTGAAAGTAGCCTAAGGCCTGTTAAAAACAAAAAGAGCCCAAACAATGAAAAAGATAAAACAAATTCAGTATAAAAAAGCATTTTCTCCAAAGTCTATTCCTATAGTAAATATAAGTCAGGAAGTAATTCATCTTAAAATAATGGTCAATTCTTCAACAATGAGAGTTAACATAGCCAAACTGAACGTAACACTGTTACATCATCAGAGGTTAGAATTACAATATGTGGATCACTTCTGGTAATAACTTGGTTGCTCTTTAGAACTTGTACCAAACAAGCATCATGTGCAGAAAGGAAAGAATATCATGTGTAACTCAGTTATTTTGACCTTTTTCATAAATCATAATAGCATATACTAGTAAAAACTAGATATAATCAAAAGCTTAGTTTACTCAGTGATACAGAGGTTGTACCAGTTAATCTTTAAGTCTATTATTACTGAAATTTCTACATACAATGTTATGAGTCTGAAATTTTCTGCTAATTCTTTTTGTCCCACTTAAAACTACTGTTTTTATAATGCATTATCTACTGATATTTGATTTCTGAAAAACATAACCGATTTGTTATAGTAGATATCTCCTTAGCATGCTTTCTAATACTAAGTAGTTACCAATTGTGTTCTAATTATACAACTAAATATTCTTTACATCAAATTCTACACTATAGCCCCCCCCCCCCAAAAAAAACCAAAATAGCTCCTTGGTATGATGCAAGTATTGGGAAAGCTTTTTCAACTGCCCATTTCCTTACTATAAAAATTTTGTGATGAGTGAGTCCAAAATGTTTACCCAGAAATCCCTTTCAAATCTTATTTTTAACAGGAAAAGCAAAAGGCCTTGAACATATGAGAGAATATGAGCCTTTCATACCCCTTTTTTATAAAAAGTTATAATTACTGTTCTTTTATCAATTCGTACATGTGCTTTATTTTCCTAAATGACTGTGCTACCATGTAGAATGTACCTAAAAACATGCTGGGTAACAGTTGCTGTATTTCTTATTCTACTTTACAACTTGTAAAGATTTCACATAGAAAATGTAGGTAGATTTTAGCCAGGAGCTGTTTTAGCTGACGGTATACCGGAATTATCAGCCACTCACCTAAAAGAAAAGAAAAAAAAAAACACCCACCAGTCATGGAAAATAAATATTAAGCCTTTGTGATAAAATAGTTGAATTAGATCATTAGAAACTTGCTCAAATCCCTCACTGAATCAGCTCCATATGTGTGGAACCAGTAGAATGGTGCTATAGTTAAGAGATTGGTACTAACTGAAAAAAGGACATCATACTACCTCCTCATAGGTGGAATTAGGAGGAGTTGCAAACAGCATTTTAGCAATTCTTCTTTGATACCAAGGCATTTCAGCAAATGTATAGCACCTACAGAGAAATAAAATAACATTATACATTCAAATTTGTACTTTTCTTTCCTCTTAAAGAGTGCTAAGCAGCTAAATAGAAATTACAAAAGGAATCTCTACGTTTAAACAATTTGTACTTTATATGATACCCAGTAGGTTAATATTCATACTGAATTATCTAGAAACTAATTTATATTGATCCATTAGTTGGGGTGTATTTTGTGATAAAATATAAATAGTAATAGTACTAGTAATGATAATACAATATATCATTTACCACTGAGTGCTCACTTTGTGCCAGGTGCTGGGCTAAATAATTATCCCTCTCATCTGCTCCTTACAACAAGTAAATGAGATAGGATCATTACCACTATTTTTTACATAAGAAAAACTAAGTTAAAAAACTTATCCAAGAAAAATGATAAAACTAAACATCATATGCATAAATAATAGCAACCAACAATTTAAGGGGTGATGCAAATGATTACCATCTAAAGATCTTTACATTCTGAAATAGGTAGGAAAAAAAGTGTTGGATCTTTGACTATGGTCTGAACTCCTTGAGGCACAGACTGTATCTCATTCATGTTTACTTACTATCATCTGACTTACTATCCCTCAATTATCATTAATCCTTGGTAAGTGTTTAATATGTCCTTTATCCTCAAGGATATTTACTTCTCATTTAAAATAATTTGATACAGGACTGTTTATAGTTACCTCTCTTAGATGAAAGTAAATATTTAACTCTGCAGACTACACCCAAGAAAGCATGGTCCAACCTGTCTCAGAAAAGATTCTTAAACCAGCAAGTATTTAACACATTGGTATACCCTCATACCAGCAAAATAATAATCTACAATGGATGTAATATCACATAAAAATAGAAAGATACTGAAAGTCACATTAGATTGTTCCTCAGATAAATCAAGACTGTATTTGACACACTTTGATGAAACAAAGACCCTCTTGGGGCATCCTACTATGTTACTGTGGTTAGATTAATCCTTAGCATGGTAAATAAGAATAGTCTTTCCCAACAAAGGGAATTTCAAGGTCTAACAAAAAGTTTTAAGACCTTTTAAGTACATGTTTCTTAATGCCCTGATTAGCAGTGTTTAACAAGATCACAATCAAATTTAGTATGTTCTAACAATACTTATATAAGTGCTAGTTAATGGATTTAACACTCTAAACTCTGCCAAATATTTTAAAATATTTTACATCTTTGCACTTTTTTATACTACAAAATGAGATATTTATACATAGTACAAAATAAGAACACACTAAATACCACTGATGTATTTATGTAAAGAAATTTTCTAGGGCCAGCCCGTGGCTCACTTGGGAGAGTGCGGTGCTGATAACACCAAGGCCACGGGTTCGGATCCTATATAGGGATGGCCGGTTGGCTCACTAGCTGAGTGTGGTGTTGACAACACCAAGCCAAGGGTTGAAATCCCCTTACCGGTCATCTTTTTTTAAAAAAAAGAAATTTTCTTACCAAATACCCATAAGGTGAATTGAAGTAGCATCTTTAGGGTTTAGTTCAATTGCTTTCTAAGAAGAAATAAGAAAAAACAATCATATTTGTTTTCTAAACACCAATAAGTTCTTTATTTTGTTTGCAGAAGAAGCCATATTAAAAAAAAAAACCCTGCAACCCCATGTTTTAATTCTTCTACAGTAATCAACACCAACTTTCTTCCTCCTGATTCTGATTAAATTTGTTTCAACACACTGTTAATGACTTGTACTAAGGTTACTATTTTATAAAGTTCAGAAACTGATAACAGGATCTATCGAGATGAGAAAATACATGAAATATGTAAATGTATCTAACTTTGAAAACAGTAATCTGTACCTCTCAATGTTTCTTCTAGATTAAAGAAAAAATAAATAAGGAAGTCCTTTTCTGGCAAAACATAGATGAATAAATAAAATGCATTCTTTCCTAAAAGAACTACAAGTCAGGGCGGAAACCGTGGCGCACTCAGGAGAGTGCGGCGCTGGGAGTGCAGCAGTGCTCCCGCCGCGGGTTCGGATCCTATATAGGGATGGCCGGTGCGCTCACTGTCTGAGCGCGGTGTGGCTGGTCTCAAAAAGCACACACACAAAAAAAAAACCCATAAAAAAAAGAACTACAAGTCCACGATATTAGAAAGTCCATTCCTTTATGCAGATTTTCAACTTTCTCATCTGTACTTACCAAAGGAAAAACAAATATTATTATTAATAGAATAATTATGTACAATATAAAATATGTTGATAAAATCTCCCTAAATTCTATTTACTATGTGGATTATTGTAAAGCATAAACTACAGAATAACTTTAAAGAAATGACTCCTCCTTTTAGCCATTATTTTGTTGAAAACCACTAAGGAAATCTTACAGATTGTTGATTAATATTGATCCTATTAAAAATAAAAAACTCTTTTTGAAAAAATTAAGACTTCATAGTTTATGATTTTCTATAAACCCACATTTTCACTTTCAGTTTGGTGAGATACATATATTCAAATATTGATAACAGTTAAGAGCATAGGCTCTGAAGCCAGACTGCCAGGGTTCAAATTGCAGCTCAGTGACCTCTAACTTGACCTTGGCAAGTTCTATATTCTTGCTGTGGCTGAGTTTTCTCTTTTATAGAAAATGACACACCTACCTCATAGGGTTGTTGTAAAAATTAAATGAACAAGTAACAGCAAACGCTTATTTACAATGATATCTACTATCACCACCATCGTTATTTTTACTTTTCATGAAATAATACCAGGCACTTAATTTATTACTAACACTGATTCATATTAGTAGTAGTAATAGTAGAGACAATAGAATAAGGCTAACAAAGTATAGTTTGGCAGAAATCTTGCTTTAATAATATGAGGAAGAATCAGCACTGACCTAATTTTTCTTCTCCTTCAATATAGTGATGTGAATAGTAAAATATATTTTTAAGTATTTAAAAACAACTTATATTCTAAGCAACCTTTCCCACTTGGAGTTCCACTTGAAAATTAAGCCCTACAAAAATTTTATGAGTAGCTATTTTCTCCATTCTCCTACAAATGATACAGAGCTAGCACCATTCTAGATGCATGGATAGGACAGAAGTTAATTCATCAAACATAATGAATGCCATGGGGCATAAGGGTTTAATTTTCTTAGGAGAGGTTGAGAAGTGCTACTTTCAAGCAAACCCTTTCTTTTAAAATCCTCCCTGCCATTAGTTTACCTTTCAATAACAATCCAAAGATAATTCCTTACAACTTTAGATGTAATAATGGAACTCAAACTAGAAGTAGTACAAATGATCTTTTTTTTTTTTTTTTTAAAGATGACCAGTATGGAGATCTTAACTCTTGACTTGGTGTTGTCAGCACCACACTCTCCAAGGTGAGCTAACCGGCCATCCCTATATAAGGATCCAAACCCATGGCCTTGATGTTATCAGCACCACATTCTCCCAAGTGAGCCACGGGCCAGCCCTACAAATGATCTTTTTAATGTAAACACTAAATATTGTTATTTTAATATATTTACAAATGTACACTTGAAAGCTTATACAAAAATTCCTGTAGAATTTTTAGCACCAAAAGACGAGCTTACTATAAATAAGTAAATTAACTTTAGGGGGAGATATTAAAACACACATGCACTACACACACAGATAATATAATTTTAAACAGCATTAATTATTACTGCTGGGAGTGGGATGTCAATTGTATTACTGTTACATTGGACCATGCTTTTTGGTACTCAAGAGTTTGTGTGACTAGTCCCTGCCCACAGAAACTAGGCTTGGCCAGATGACTTATTTAGGTTAACAGGATATTACCAAGTATGATGCAAGCAAAAGGTTGATAAATGTTTATACAATGGAACTTTTCTCTTGGAACGCTCACTCTTGGAAGCCAACTACCATGCTTTAAAGAAGCTTGGGCTACAACACTAAGTGATAAAAAAACAAGTGGAGAGAAGCTTTCATGAGGGACCATCTTGGACATTCCAGTCCCAGCTGAGGGCCCAGGTGAATGAAGCTGTTGAAATGACCTCAGCTATACCAGGCAAAGCAGAGGCACCACTATGCTCAGTTAACCCACTTTTTTTTGATAAGAAATAACAAATTGTCATTTTTTTTTTTTTTTTTGTCTTTTGTCTTTTTCCGTGTCCGGCAACGGATCGCAACCC
>NW_007726159.1:973445-982685 GCF_000696425.1 Galeopterus variegatus
AGCGGCGCACTTATCCAGTGCGCCACCGGGCCGGCCCCCAAATTGTCATTGTTTTAAGCCACTCAGTCTTAGGTTGTTTGATATATAGCAACAGATGAATGAAATACAAATATTTTCAGAAAAATATTGACTTTCAAAATTCATGAACTTTAATAATTTATCAGTACCTCAAAATGTTCCTTGATAATGTAGGCATTTGCAATTTTAACCTTGATGCCTTCATAATCTCCAACATCACTAAGGCAGATTGCATACCACTAAAACAGGAAAAAAGTTGTAAGAATACTCCTCTTAATATTCCATTCAATACAAGGTAAAACTGTACAATTATTCTTCAATAGTCATTCTCATTCAACAAAATATTATTGAGCATAAAAACTTTATTAAATGTAGTAGAATATACAAAGAAAAGTGAACATGGCCCTCTAGGAATTCATGGATCAGATGTGTTTTTAGAGGACTATAATAGAAGGTATAAAGCTGTAAATTATTTAAGTAAGTAGCCAAAGCAGTGAGAAAATAATGGATCGTTTATGGTCTGAATATAATTCAGAAAAATGTGTAATTGAATGACTTTCATTTTATCTTCTTATCCTCTTTTCTGGGAGCTGCCTCTCCTCCCACATCTGCATTCTTATAATAGGAACAGCCACATTTGTTAATTGTGACCTTGTCCCCATAGCCATTGTTGGACAACACACCTGAACTAAGTTTCTTCTGCAGTAACTGAATCTAAAATATGCGTGCTTTATAAACCCAAGTGCCGTGGAAAGTCACAAGACTTTTTTAGGATAAGGAGAAAAAAAAGTCTGTAGTGAAAAAGAATTTCAGAAAACAGCAGAAAGGAGAGAGAATTAATGAAGCTTCAAAGCAATCAAGCCAGTTTATTCTGAGGCCCAAATGCACCCTGCCTTTGGGTTCTATGAAATACAACAATTTCTTATATAATAAATGCCCTCCATTTTTTTTATTTGAGCTAATTTCTGTAGGATTCTAATAATTATAACCAAAAAGATTTTAACTAACACAACTTCTATTAAAATCTCTTCTCCACTGAAATATAATTTAAAACGCACACACACATACACATACTTATATAGACTGTTCATTTAACCTCCATTGACAGTTACACAGTTGCCCAAATCCAGTTGACTGGAGGGGTTACACAGGGTTTCAAACTTAGTGCTTTAATCTCCCACATATCAGGGCTCTGGATAAAATAAGCTCTTATGCATTTAACTATCATTTATATGCAAAGCAAATGCAAGCTTATGGATGACTCCTATACATTTTGCTCTTGATTAGCTTGCTATTTACTTTGTAAGACTGTTCACTAATGATCATACTAGCAAGTGTTAACAATAGGAGATGTGACTATGGGTGATTTTTATTTCCATATTTGTATTTTTTTTCAATTTCCAAAATGTCTATTGTCTGTAATGAATTTGCATTTTTTAAAGAAAAATTTCATTTTAAATAAACATTCTAGCCAAGAAGGAGCAATAGATACCAGACTTACCTTCCTGCTTGAAACACTAAAAAACAATAAAAATGTAAGATATAAAGAGTTTCAAGATATTAGACATCAGGTAACAGAAACACTTGAGAGTCAAGAAACAAATGAGGTGAGCCCTATGAAGGCCCCAGCTTGCTGCCTGGAGAAGATTTCCAGTCTGCAGCCCAGGGAGGGCCTGGCAGTCTCCCTACTTGTAGGAGAGAAGACTGGGAATCTGGGGAAGCCCAGATCCCAGGGTAGAGTACTGTAGAAAGCCACCCAGAGCTAGAACTACAGAAAACTGCAGAGGGCACCCTTGAGTATTCAGCTAAGAAAGATCACCACTTGCATGTGAAGAAACTACCCAAGGTTGGGAAAAGAAACCACCCAGAATTAGAATCCCAGAGCTCACAAAGGGGTGAGAATATCAGTTGTGAGAAAAATTAATCCTAGAATAAATGCTACTATAGTCCTGCCTAACAAACTTTAAAGCACAATCCAAAAGGATTAAATTATTTCTGAATAACTCAGCCATGTTCTAGAACACAGCTCAAGAAAATTTTTAGTAATACAAAAATATCCAGCATCCAACAAAGTAAAATCCATAATGTCTGTCATCAATCAAAAATTACCAGTCACACAAAAGAAGCAGGAAAATAACACTCATAATGAGAAAAAAAATCAATTCTGGAGGCTGGGTAGTCCAAGATCAAGGTGCCAGCCAATTCAGTTAGAACAAGGGGAAAGAAGCAGAGACATATAAGAGCAAAGTTTTGTATACTATTGGGAATTAAGTTCACATGTAATCCAAACTACATTGCTATAAAACATGATATTAATGGTAATCTTCAGGGTAACCGCTAAGAAAATAACTTGAAACATTTAGTACAAGAAACAAGGGAATTAAAATGGTACACCAAAAAAATATCTATTTAATACCAAAAAAAAGGGCACTAATAGAGGAACTGAGAAACAAAAAGACATGACAAATAGAAAACAAAAGCAAATGGCATCACCAATTACATTAAATGTAAGTGGATTAAACTCTATGACTAAAGGGCAGAGATTGGCAGAATGTATTAAAAACATGATTCAACATGCTTTACAAGACACTTTACATTCAAAAGTAAAAGGATGCAGAGATATTTCATGCAAACAGTACTAAAAAAGAGCTGGAGTGATCTCAAATCAATAACCTAACTTTAAAACCTTAAGAAACCAGAAAAAGAAAAGAAAGCTAAACCTAAAGCAAGCAGAAGGAAGGAAATAATAAAGGTAATAATGGAAATAAATAAGAGAATAAAAAAATAGAGAAGAACAACAAAACCAAAGTTAGTTCTTTGAAAAGAACAACAAAATTGACAAACCTTTAGCTAGACACAAGAAAGAAAAGAGAGAACACCCAAATTACTAAAATCAGAGATGGAAGAGGGCATATATTACTACCTGCCTTTGTAATAAATACAAAACCAAAAAGTATTATAAGAGAATACTAGGAATAATTGTATTCCAAAAAATTAGATAAACTAGATAACATGAACAAATTCCTACCCAACTGATTTAAAAATAAATACAAAATTTGAATAGACTGATAACAAGTAAAAAAAACATAACTAGTATTCATAAAACTTCTAACAAAGAGAAGCCTAGGACCAAATGATGAATTCTGGCAAAAATCTAAAGAATAATTAATACCAATCCTTCTCAAACACTTCCCAAAAATAGAAGAAAAGTGAAATCTACTAAATATTCTATGAAACCAGTATTAAGTTGATATCAAAGCTAACACAAGATATCACAAGAAAAGAAAAATAAACACCAAAGTCCCTTATGAATACAGATGTAAAAATCCTTAATAAAATATTGGGAAACCATATCCAGCAGCATATAAAAAGTATCGTACACTATAACCAAGTGGAATTTATCCCAGGAATACAAGGTTGGCTCACCATTAAAAAATCCATTGTCATGGAAGGAGCCACTCCTGGCCATTCTTGCATCCTATTTTGCCCTGGAGCCTCAGTGTGCTCAGCCAATGGCCTCTAAGAAGACCCATCTGAGTGCCCGGGGAGCCAGCAGGCAGTAGCCCTCTCCATCAGTGAGCCCAGGGGGTGAGTGGGGCAGTACTTCCTTCTCCCACTGCTGTTGAGATGGAAGACATTAGTCAAATTCAGTATGAAATAAAATACACCAAAGGTTATTAGTCAATGAATGAGGATACTGGAAAAAGTAAAAGTCCCACCACCAAATGCTGACCCGGAACAAGAATTCCAAGGAGTTCCAAATGCTAGTGTGATAATGCAGGTTCTAGAGAGGACTGTTGTAGCAAACACTAATGAAGACATCCCATTTTCAAGACCAGCAGATCTTAACCTTACTCAGTCAGCTCCCATTTAAACTTCTGACACTAAAAACACCTCATGTACTTACCCTAAATGAAAGACAACTAGATTTCCTGGATTGAGAAAAACTTCCTCCAGCCCCTCAAAATGAAGAAATCCATGCAGTTGGCAGGCTAAAAAGTGCATTCTATGAGTGAAAATGCTGTTCACCAAAACAGACAGCTGGTCAGAAATGATTCCATGTACTACAGATCAGATTCTGCCCCAAGAAATAAAATTTCGAGGTTCCAGGCACCTATTTCTGCGCCAGAGTACACACCTGTGTTGCATGGTGGTTCTGCTGCCGCCACTTCTAATCCTATCATGACGTCAGGTATGGCATTCCAAATACAGATACAACAACTGAAGGAACATAGATGACAATGACTGTTATGGATGCAACTTCATTAAGACGACAGATAATCTAACTAAATAGATATCTACAACTTCTAGAAAGGAAAACAAAGAATGTGCTAAAAGAGAAATGGTCATGTATCCAACTACTGTAGCATTCTAGCTGCTTAATAGCTGGCTCTGGTTTCACAGCTAAAAAAAACCTCAGCTCTCCAAAAATACTGTCTCAACAGCCAGAAATTTAAAGGATTTACAAACTTCTTTATTTCTGCACTGTATGTCACTTTATAGTCCATGCCCTGAAAATGTATTTCTTCTAGAAAGTAGTGCAAAGGACTTACATTTGTAGAAATAAAAATATATTCTGTCACTCAGCTGTACTTACTTTTTTTTTTTTTTTTTTTGTCTTTTTTCGTGTCCGGCAACGGATCGCAACCCTCAGTGTCGCGCCCATACCGGACCCGGGACCGGCAACGGGATCGCAACCCTCGGTGCTGCACCCGCACCTCGCTCAGCCAGTGAGCGGGAACCGGTCTGTATGTGGGATCCGAACCCTCAGCGGGAGCGCCGCCGCGCCCCCAAGCAGTGCACTGTAGCAGTGCGCCACCGGGCCGGCCCCCAGCTGTACTTAACTTTTAATCAGTTCCGCAGTAACTCCTACATAAAATTCTCCCTTTGCATTCAATTCTCTGAATTGAATAGAGAGTACATAGAGAATGGATTTAGAAAAGCGAAAGAAAATATTTTGTCCTGTTTCTCAAACACTATTAAATAGTTTTGTTAACAGAAAAAAATCAATTGATGTAACACATCACATTAACAGAATGAAGGAGAGAAAAATCGACATGATCACTGTAAAAGATACAGATAAAATATTTGAAAAAAATCCAATACTCTGTCATGATAGAAACACTCAACGAACTAGCAATAGAGGGAACATTACTTCTCAATCTAATAAAGAGTATCTATGGAAAACCCACAGTTAACATTATAATTAATGGTAAAAGACTAATAGCTTTCCCTCTACAATCAAGAACAAGATAAAGATATCCCCTCAAGCCACTTCTATTCAACACCATAGTGAAGGTTCAAGCCAGGAAAACTAGGCGAGGAAAAGAAATAAAACGCATCCATACTGGAAAGGAAAAATAGAACTATCTTTATTTATAATGACATGTCTAACATAGAAAACCCTAAAGAATCCACAAAAATATAACTAGTGAAGTTAATAAATGAGTTAAAGTTTCAGGATATAAAATTAATAAAAAAAAATCAACTGCATTCCTATACTCTAACAATGAATAATTTGAAAATGTAGTTAAGGAAACAATTCCATTTACAATAGCATCAAAAGGAATAAAATACTTAGAAATAAATTTAATCAAATAAGTCCAAGACTTGTATGCTGAAAACTACAAAACATTGTTGAAAGAAATCAAAGAAGATATGACTGACAACATGTGTTCATAGATTGGAACACTTAATATTGTTAAGATGGCAGTACTCCTCAAATTGATCTACAGATTCAATGAAATCCCTATCAAAATCCCAAATGACTTCTTTGCAGAAATTTACAAGCTGATCCTAAAATTCATATGAAAATCCAAGGGACCCAGAATAGTCAATACAATCTTGAGAAAGAAGATCAAAATTAGAGAACTCACACTTGTTTATTTCAAAACTTACTACAAAGCTACCAAGGCATTTCGGTACTGACATAAGGATACAATTAGATCAACAGAACAGAATCAAGAGTCCAGAAATAAACCCACACACACGTTTAATTCATTTTTGTCAAGACTATCAAGACCACGCAGTGGAGAAAGAAGTCTTTTCACAGATGATGCCAGGACAACTGGGCAGTTACATGCAAAACAATGAATCTGGGACTCCCACCTCACACCATGTATAAACGTTAACTCCAAATGGATTAAAGACCTAACTGTAAGAGCAAAAAATATATAAAACTCTTAGAAGGAAAAAGACAAAAATTTGCATAACCTTACATTAGGCAACAAGTTTTTTAGATATGATACCAAAGGCACAATCAAAGAAAAAATAACTAGATTGGATTTCATCAAAATAAGAACTTGTGCATCAAAGCACAATATTAAGAAGGTGAAAAGACAATCCACACAATGGGAAAGAATATTTGCAAATCATATATCAAACAAGGGACTAGTACCTATAATACAAAAAGAACTCTTACAACTCAACAATAAAAAAACAAACAATCCAATTTTAAAATGGGCAAAGAATCTGAATAGACATTTCTCCAAAGAAGATATGTAAATGCCCAATACATTCATTGAAAGACTCTCAACACTGTTATGAAAATGCAAATCAAAACCACAATGACATACCATTTTACAAATACTAGGACGGCTATAATTATAAAAATGCACAATAAAAAAATGTTGGAAATAATGTAGTGAAATGAGAATCCTCACACATTATTGGTGACAATATGTAATGGTGCAAGGGCCGGCCTGTGGCTCACTTGGGAGAGTGTGGTGTTGATAACACCAAGGCCACGGGTTCGGATCCCTATATAGGCATGACCAGTTAGGTCACTTGGGAAAGCGTGGTGCTGACAACAGCAAGTCAAGGGTTAAGATCCCCTTACCAGTAGTCTTTTAAAAAATAAAAATAAATAAAACAGTGCAGCTACTTTGGAAGACAAGTTTCAGTTCCTCAAAAAGAATTACACAGAATTACCATATAAACCAATCCCTGTACTAGCCAGGCACCAAAAAAAAAAAAAAAAAAAGAACTGAAAATAGGTATTTAAACAAATACAAGTACAAGTACATGAATGTTCACAGCTGCATTATTAACAATACCGAAAGGTGGAAATAAACCAAATACCTATCAACTAATGAATGGATAAACAAAATGTGGTATGTCCATACAATAAAATATTATTCAGCCATAAAAAAAGAATGAAGCGCTGTCACATACTCAAAATAGATGAAACTCGAAAATATTATGCTAGGTGAAAGAAGTCAGACACAAAAGGCCACATATTGTATGACTTTTCCAGTATAGACAAATTCATAGACACAGAAAGATTAGTGTTTGTCAGGAAATAGGAGGAGGGGGTATTGGTACTAACTGGTAATAGATATAGAGTTCACTTTTTGGGGTAATGGAAGTGTTCTGAAATTAATTAATTGTGATGATTGTACAATATAGTGAACATGCTAAAAGCCACTGAAACATACACTTTAAAATGGTGAATTTTATGTAATGTGAAGTATATCTTACTAAAAAATGCTACATGTGAAATAAACATGTGAAAATAAAAATAAAAGCAAGACCTATCAACTGCCTACAAGGAGTACATGTTAAACATAAAGACACAAATAAGTTAAAAATAAAAAGACAGTAAAGGATATATAGTGCCATGCTAACAATCAAAAGAAAGCAAAAGTGGCTACATAAACGTCAGGCAAAGAAGGTTGCAAAACCAAGAATATTTCTAGAGACAAAGAGAATCATTTTACAATGATAAAGAGGTAATTTATCAAGAAAATATAACAAATCTAAACATTTATATCCTAATAATAGCACTTTATAATACATGTTGTAAAAACTAACAGAATTGTAAAGAGAAGTGGAAAAATCTACAACTATACATGGAGATTTCAAAACTCCTCCCTCAATAATTTATAGAACAAATAGAAAATCGGTAAGGATTTAGAAGTCCTAAACAATACTATCAACCAACTTGATCTTAATGACATTTATAGGATATTTCTAACAATCAACAGCTGAATACACATTCTTTTCATGTGCACAAAGAACATTTACAAAGATGGACCATATTCTGGGCTATAAAACAAGTCTCAATAAATTTAAAAGAACTGCTATCTCTTTTATCCTTTATATAAACCACAAGTAGTTCTACTAGGGCAGGGGTGTTGTAGGGGGCTACCAATCACTAAAGGAAGCATTTGGAAATGTATGAGGATGAAATTTGGTTGTCACAATGACTTAGGGGCTCTACTGAGGACAGTACAACATGATAAAGAAATGTCCTAATCCAAAATGTCAGTAACCCTCCCTAGTCTCCCCACATTGTCTACTGAAAAAGATTGTTCTAAACCAATTAGGAAATCCAGAAACTAGCTGAGTTACATGTGAAAAGTTATAATAGGTGTCAGTTGTCCAGCTGCTATATTCCTATTTCCACATAAAACAAATATAATGTAAGGAAAATCTAAAAATATTTGTCATGTGCATATACTACTAGGAATAAAGATCTAGGTAATTTATAAAATTACTAACATTTTTGTTTAAAAATAAACATTCACAAAAGTAATTTGTGAAACATACTAATTAAATTAGACTAACAGTCCGAGAATGCAAGAAAAATTACAAAAAAATGTTATAAAAATAAATCTCTTCCTTTAAAATTTAAAGATTCACAAAAGTAATTTGTGAAACATACTAATTAAATTAGACTAACTGTCCGAGAATGCAAGAAAAATTACAAAAAAATGTTATAAAAATAAATCTCTTCCTTTAAAATAGAGAATTTTTTCCTATGTAAATTAAGGTTAATAGATAAGTATAGACCAATGTTCTTCTCAGTAAATGGTAAGAGCTTAGTTATATTAAGGAACTCACCTTATGAGCTGCAAAACTTGATTCATTTTTTTCTAGTGCTCTTTTTGCATACTCTAGGGCTTCATATACCAATAGTTTTTTCTCCTCTTCTGGGGTTCTGCTAAGCTGAGCTATATCACGTGATGCTCGTGCCAAACGCCAAAGTAACTCTGCATCTTCACTAATTTAAAGTAAAGCATAACCATTTTAGCTCACATTTAAAAATTGGTAAAGGTCACATTATTAATGAATACATTATGGTCTTTCAGCTTAGTTAGGATACAGCAAGCAACATGCTATCAAAAGCCACTATTAGTAGTACTAAATTTATTATTTTTATTTTTAAAAATTTTTTTTTCCTTTTTGTCTTTTTTACTGACCGGTAACGGGATCGCAACC
>NW_007726159.1:983612-985312 GCF_000696425.1 Galeopterus variegatus
TTTCAAGTAAGGGCATTGGAATCCTTGTAGAACTGTCATTTAAATATAATTATATAAAATAAGAAATGGTTAATAAAGTAGTAGCCACAATTAACAGAAATATTTTCTAAAACTAACCTTAAATTCCTTTTCATTAAATGTTTGCCTGTATTTATTTATTTATTTATTATTTATTTTATTTTATTTTTTAATTTTTTTTTTTGGTGGTTGGCCAGTATGGGAATCTGAACTCTTGATTTTGGTGTAACAACACCATGCTCTAATCAACTGAGCCTAAATGTTTACCTGTAAACCTACTTTATATATTTCTTTTTTAAACAAAAAAATAGCACTCATAAAATTTTGAAACTAATGGTAGCAACAGTATATTTACTATTTGATGAATATGTAGTAATTACCTTACAGCTTACTTTTCAAGTTATCACTAAATGACTATAAAATGCCAAACCATCCACCTCAAGTTACTAAGGGGAAAATGGAGAAGTAAAGATTGATCTTGCAAATATTTAGGAAGTAAAATTGATGGGTCTTGGGGAGAAAACACGTTTTGGGAATCTAGGAAAGATGAAAATTACTCAATATTTTTACTTTAGCAGATGACATAGATTGTAGATTAGTGATCTGGAAATGCCATTTAGCCTTGTTTGACTTACTTTATAGAGTTGAGTCTCCCTTCACCCTCCCTCCAAAATGAGTGCACATTGATATTTTAGACTAAACATGTAATCTAATATTAAAAATAGAAAAAGGAGGTATTTTTCGTTTCTCTGAAAGACTGTGCTTCTAAAGTGATACATAATTACCATTCAGTAGTGGCATACAATCATCCTAAATCCCAGTGAATTCATTTAAATCTTATACCAATAATGAATTATTTTAAAAGAGAAGGAATGAAAAAATAAAATATAGATAGATGAGATAGACATATGCTCAATGACTATCTTGTATGATCCAAAGCAAAATGGCAAAATGGAAAAATTATAGCATTCTACTAGAACAGAACCACCTTTTCTAAATCAATCAGATATAGGTAGCACTTCTGAGTCATCTACTGTAAGAAAGAAACAGTATACTATAAATTAAACTTTAAGACACATTTTGAAGTAAAAAACTACAATAATTTATTACAAAAATTTCAAGCACCAAGGATCATAAAATTGTTAAATAACATGAAAATTTTTAGGAAACCACAAACCCAGGTTTATCATACATTACCTACCTTTCCTTGTACTGGGTTAGCAACTGATAAAGTTTTTCTGTTTCTCCACTTTCATACAGATAGTCTGCTTGTTCAAGGATTTCTTCAACTTCAAAGATTATAATAGAAAAAAAAAAGACACAACAAAGTAGGTCTTTCCAAGTAGGATAGCAATAATTCTAAGAAACAAACTATTTTATATGCAGGCAAACAAAATCAGATACAGAAATCACCAATAAGGATAAGAAATTCACCAATAAGAAAAGAAAATCTGAAACATCTATAACAGAAATAAGTATGAAGCTATCATAAAAAATGATTTACTGAAACCATGGAAAATAAAAAATTAGCAAGTTTATTCTGATAGTGACTGAATATAATACATACATTTTGAAATAATGAGAAAAGCAATTTCCTGTGAGGAATTTATGGTACATATACCCTCTACACACACAAAGTCTTTGTTTCTGTTGCTAAGTACTATCCATTATAGAAAATGATG
>NW_007726159.1:986347-987189 GCF_000696425.1 Galeopterus variegatus
ATGATGTAACTCATCCACTTATAACATTAAATATAATTAATTTGTGTGAACTGGACCACAGTTTTACTAGATTCTCTTTAAAACTTAACTCATATATGCAGACTCTGTTACGGAAAAGAGTCAAATTTGTTATCAAAAAAGTAGATGAAGTTAACTACACAGAGAATCTGAAACTTACTTCATTGGCACTATGTTCCAACTGATTCTTGTAACTAGTATATATAGACTATGAAATATATAAACCTTACTGATAGTGTAAGGCCCTAAAAAAATTGACTACTAACTAAAAAAATAGTAAGTCTGCATTTTAGGGAATTCCAATTATTAGTAAGGAAAATATACTTTTTTTTTTTTGTGGCTGGCTGGTACAGGGGTCAAACCCTGGACCTTGGTGTTATCAGCACCACACTCTAACCAACTGACCTGACTGGCCAGCCTATATACACATTTAATTTTGTCTTCTGTAAGGATGCTGTAGTACTTAGTCCTCCTTATAAGCCAACATTCCAATATGTTCAGTTAAGTTTCTTTATTATTTATCTTGCTATACTTTAATTAATCATAGTGTATAGGAAATTATAAGCTTTTTTTGTCTTTGAAAAAATGAGACCAGCAAGAAGAAAAAAACCACATAAAATTTATGATACAATCATGTAAATGAAGTATTTTTTAAGTTAACATCCTAATGTAATTATACTAATTAAGAAATTAAATGATAATAGTAAAACTTTAAAATTAGATACTTTTTTCCTCAATAATCCTACTTCAATCTGATTAGGTGCAATGAAGTTTAATTATTCCCGTGGCTGGTTAATGTTTTTTTTTTTTTTTTTTTTTTTTTT
>NW_007726159.1:988041-999742 GCF_000696425.1 Galeopterus variegatus
TTTTTTTTTTTTTTTTTGTCTTTTTCGTGACCGGTAAGGGGATCGCAACCCTTGGTGTGGTGTTGCCCGCACCGCACTCAGCCAGTGAGCGCACCGGCCATCCCTATATAGGATCTGAACCCATGGCGGGAGCATCGCTGCACTCCCAGCGCTGCACTCTCCCAAGTGCGCCATGGGGTCGGTCTTGGTTAATGTTCTAAAGTTTGCTTCTATTCTATATTTTTATTTGATAAGTGGCTGATTCTCAAAGTTTGGGTTTTAACAACCCAAAGATTCTCAAAAAAAAATTAGTAGTCAGCATCCTTAGTTGGTATTTGTGGTAGGCAGAATAATGGCCTCCAAAGATGTTCACATCTCAGTCCCTTGAATCTGTGAATGTTTGGTTACATGGCAATGGGAAATTGTTGAAGGAATTTACGCTAATCAGCTAATCTTAAAATAGGAAATTATCCTGGATTATCCAGGTAGACCCAATATAAATTACAAGGGTCCTTAAAAGTATAAGAGGGAGACAGAGAAGTCTGAGAAGGAGATATGACAATGGAAACAATGTCAGAATGTTGAGATTGCTCTCTGTGAACATGGAGGAAGGGAGCCTTCAACCATGGAATGTGGAAAGCTTCTAGAAGCTGAAAAAGGCAAGGAAAAGGATTCTTTCTCCCCAGGCCCTCTGGAAAGGAATGCTGCCCTGCCAACACTGACTTTAGCCCAGTGAGACCCATTTTGGACTTCTAAACTACAGAAGTGTAAGATAATAAATTTGTGTTGTTTTAAGTCACTACATTTGTTACAGCAATGATAGAAAACTAATACAATATTAAATATATTGATCTGGCATATTTGAATGTGTGCATGGTATGTATAAGTAGCAAAGTTACTTTTAAATTTATTCACTGATTATTCTCCGACTCCCTGAGAAGACTGATTACTACCCTTAACATGATCTAGGAATTCTACATCTCATCACCCATGTAACTAAAAGAAAAATGTAGAAATTTAGTGAATAATCTAAACCTTTTTTGTGTGCATAATTTTATAACTTCTCAAATAACAGTGCTAATTTCTTCATTATATAGTATAGTAACACAAGCTATAGTATACAAGTTTTAAATATATATATATTTTTTCTGATTCTAAAAAGGAATTTCTAAAATCATATGGTGTACAATTTATAAGAAAAAGATACATTTATTATGGTGCTACAGACTCACATAGGCTCTAGGGTGGGAGCGTGTAGACCACATATTTGCAAATAAGTTGTTTTTTGACTTAAGGCTCTGTATTTTCCTGAAAATATTTAGAAATAAGCTATGTTAGATTATATTCTATAAAATGGGCTATACTTTTAAAGTAAATTACTTTCAACTTAAGTAATGAGTAAATATCTTAAGATGAATTGAGATGTTAATGTTAACTCACCTGCAACTGTATAATGAAATCTTAAATTTAGCCTAAAATGAATATCCAAAAGATCAAAACAATTCTTAGGGCCGGCCCGGTGGCGCACTGGATAGTGCGCTGCTTGGGAAGCGCGGTGGCGCTCCCGCCCGAGGGTTTGGAGCCCACATACAGACCGGTTCCCGCTCACTGGCTGAGCGAGGCGCGGGAGCGACGCCGAGGGTTGCAATCCCGTTGCCGGTCCCCGGTCTGGTACGGGGGCAACACTGAGGGTTGCGATCCGTTGCCGGACACGGAAAAAGACAAAAAGACACACACACACACACAAAAAAAAAGTTCTTAGAATTTTTCAAAGAAAGAAATGTCAATGATGTAGTATCATGTTAGTAAACTTTGGTTTTCTAGTTTTTCTTGCCAACTGTACTCAAGCCATGAGACAGGTATCTGCACAACAATACTTCTCAAGATACTCCTCTGGCAAGCTAAATAGGCCTACTTCTGAAGTTTCTCTATACAAGACTTAAAAAGTAGAGATTCTAGGCTATAATAGCAGCAATATCATCAAAATTTAAGCAAATCTTTAATACCAATAATACTGTGTCTGAGCAGTACTGGAAGCAATGCCACCAAAAATGTCCTCAAGTACTATAAACAAACATGTATGAAGGAGCACTGATCTTAGTTCTGTAGGTTCATCAATTAAAAAGGAGCTAAAAAAAAGAATATGAAAAAAAGATAACTGAAGTGATATATTAAGAACCTTTATTTCAATTGGGCACTTGTAAAAAACTTATCTTTTAAGCATTTTACAAGTGAATGTTCACTCTCTCTCTCTCTCTCTCTCTCTCTCTCTCACACACACACACACACACACACACACGAGTACTGTGAATATATTAGCATATTTTTCTTCAGGGGGCTTTTAATTTTGTCTCTTTTAAGGAAATAACAGAAAAGTTGTTACTGGAGTACTTCAGTTACTGCTAACAAGTGGATATTTGATACCACCTTTTGGTAAACACAGACATTGTCATTTAACATATCAGTCCTATAATCCCATCCAACTGAAATGTTAATAACATATATGCCTTTAAACTTTAATTTCCAAACTAAACTTTAAT
Organism: Galeopterus variegatus; assembly: GCF_000696425.1. Classification (NCBI taxonomy): domain Eukaryota; kingdom Metazoa; phylum Chordata; class Mammalia; order Dermoptera; family Cynocephalidae; genus Galeopterus; species Galeopterus variegatus. The sequence continues at coordinate 990,561 of NW_007726159.1, forward strand.
TTCCAAAAAGTCTCACTTCAGAATATGATTTAGACCCAGTAAATGGAAGAGGAAAAAGCTTTTTAACTGGCTTCAATGGGCATGAAGCAGATCTAAAGAGAATTAGGTGGAAGTTTTGATAGTAGAATTATTATTTGAAGATCAATTCCTAAAAAAATATAGCAAATGGGAGAGATTTTTGACAAAATAAAACTTGTAAAGACCAATGGTTATATTTCATAGAAACATGGATCATATTCCAAGTTAAAAAAATTGTTTATATATATTATATCAATGTTTTTTCAAGGGCTATGGCTTACAGTCTCACCAACAAATTACATGAACATGCCCATCAACTAATTATAAAGTGAGGTTTTTTTGGTTTGTTTTAAGAAAATAATGTTACAGCCATTATGGAAAACAGTATGGAGGTACCTTAAAAACTACAAATAGAATCCAGAGATCCCGCTTCTCAATATATATACCCAAAGGAACTGAAATCAGTATGCTGCAGTATACCTGCACTCCCACGTTCATCACAGCATTCATTACTCACAACAGCCAAACTATAGATGAAGAAATGGAAATGGACAGTGTCTGGATTATAGCCACTTCCAACAACATATTCTTCAGAAAATACACTGAACTTCTAGGATACATAAGTTAAGATTTCCACTGAATTGAATACTGCTATCAGTTTGCAGGGGGAACTGTATTGGGTAATAATGGAAACCATTAATTTAAAGATGGACACATTTTCTCTGGACTACATCAAGCCATGTTTCTCCTTTTCCCCAATAGTACACCTGTTGTGATAATCACTAGGTTGGCATCTGCAGTGACAAGGTAATCTTTGCTGGAAATAGGATTTGGCTTTTTAATAAAAGGGTTGCCATGTTGAAGATTGTCTTACTCTTCAGATTGACTTCATTAACATCCCAATGGCAAGTTCATCTCTGGGTGGGATGCATGCCCCCTTGTGGGGACAGAGCCATCTCCAGGCAAAGGGAATTCACTCCTGCAGCACCTATTCTCCGCCTGATCCGCAGGACTCCCACAGCCCAGCTCATGGTTGCCCATTCAAGAGGTAAAGAAAAAGGAGGAAAGCAGCATAAAAGCTTGTTGAGGTGCAAAAGAAACAATTGATACTTTGACACCCTTTCATACTCTGCTACTGTGGCTGCACCCAGCTCATGCAGGCCTCATGACAGCCAGGCATCTTAAAATGTTATGTGTAATTTAACAAATATGTAGCAATTTTTTGTCATTAAGACACTTAAAATGGACTATGATTATTAAGGCAAAAGGTAATTTTGGCTTTGCCTTTTGAAGTACCATATCTTGTTATTTAGGGAAGCACTAAATCTTTACAATCATTTTTATTATGATACTAAAACACTCTGAAACTAAGTATGATAGATGCAAAGAGAAACAGTGATAAGAGTTCTGATCTCCACTTTGTTGATTAATGAAATCAACAGATATGCAGTAGTTTTTAGATAATATCCTCAAATTCTTCTTCTATCAGACTTTAATAAGAATGCCTATTCAAAATCAAGGATCTAGATGGTTAACTCAGTTGATTAGAGCATGGTGTTCATAGCACCAAGGTCCAGAGTTCAATCCCTGTACTGGCCAGCATCAAGAAAAAAAAAAAAAAAAAAATCAAATCACTGCTTCTTTCCCCAATCACCTTCTCCTTTATAATGAAAAAGTAAGGACTATGAAAAACAAAAAGGCTTGACCTATTAATTAAAATGGTATTTCTCTAATATACTAAAATTCTGACTTGTCTAAAATACAACTGGTTTAACTAAATTTAGTTTTTTAAAAATTGGCAAGTCTTAATATATGTTTACTTATCTATATAATGCCAAACAAGAAATTTGATAGATTTTTTTCACTTTTCAACCAGTTATTTGGTATTTGGTACCAAACTGCATTCCATTTGTAAATACTTCTATCTCAAAGTACTAGAGCATATTCTTAACTCTATCAAGAAGAGCATAACACTTTGGCCTTAGAGAATAACAAAAATCATTTTGTTACTATAAAGTAGTGGTTGGCGAACTTTTTCTATAAAGATCCAGAGAGTAAATATTTTAGGTTATGTCGGTCATACATGGTGTCTGTGGCATATTCCTTTTTTTTTTTTTTTTTAACCCCAGAACTCCTTAACTGTAACCCTTTAAAAATGTAAAAAAAGGCTGGCTGGTTGGCTTAGTTGGTTAGAGCACAGTGTTATAACACCAAGGTCAAGAGTTTGGACCCCCATACTGGCCAGCTGTCAAAAAAAAAAAGTTATAAAAAAACAAATTCTTAATTCAAGGGTCCTAGAAAAACATAAAGTATTGAAGAGTATCACAGAGGGAGCTCTAGTTTCTGGGAAAAATTATATATATAAATATATTTATAAATATATGTTATATATATATAAATATATATTGAAGTAGAGAAAAGCAGAAAATAATCTAGACTGTAACAATGTTAGTTTCATTATCTATTCGAAAATAACTGTTGTTATTAACAAAATGACAAAGAAAAATAACCCAAGTCTTCCAGATGTTTACCTTACTCTTACCTTTGCCTGTGGCATGAACCACAGCAGCCTGAGGAGTTACTTGACAAGTTCCAAAACCCAAATAAGACAAGGCTGAGAATAAAAGGCCTCTTTTGAAAGTTCCTGGGTTTCCCATTACCTGTGGAAACAATTATGGTCAGAGTTATCAAACATAGAAAATTTGAAGGCACTGCTACCCTAAATGAAAATCATAACAATTTTCTCCCACCTCCAAAGCAATCAATCATAAGAATACTGGAAGTTCAAAAATTACTTCATCAAAGGCCAGCCCATGGCTCACTTGGGAGAGTGTGGTGCTGATAACACCAAGGCCACAGGTTTGGATCCTGTATAGGGATGGCCAGTTAGCTCACTGGGTGAGTGTGGTGCTGACAACACCAAGTCAAGGGTTAAGATCCCCTTACTGGTCATCTTAAAAAAAAAAAAAAAAATTACTTCATCAAATTCTTCTGTATAACTATTTCAAACCTTACAGAAAGAGCATATCTAATTATGAAAAAGATACCACCTAGGAATGGTAGCACATCTAAAAAGTAGTCATGCTGATGAGTGCTGGATTGAAGACTTACAATTTATTTGTGGAGGCATGGGTATTACAAATTGTCTGAAATAAAACATGATACACCCAACACATAATAAAAATCAGTCTTATGAATAGACAAGATAATAATATCAAATACAGTAGTTACTGCACATAGAAAATGTGCATGGCTTTAAATCTTCAAAAGCAACCCATGAAACCCATAGTTTTTAAATAAATGAAAAACAGAATAAAGAGCATATCCAAACAGATTTGGAAATTAATTTTCATATTTATGGCCAGATTCTTGAGACCAATGACAGAGGAGAAATGTGTAGATATCACTCTGGCAATTTTTCCCTTTCTCCACAACAATTTTTCTGTCTTTAACATAGCATCTTTTTTTCCCCTTTCCATTGATTTATACCACAAGGATAAAAACAAGCTATACCATCTTTGTAAGCTGTAATTTCTCTCTTCTTTTAAGAAGAAAAAAACAGGGGCCGGCCAGTGGCTCACTTGGGAGAGTGTGGTGCTGACAACACCAAGTCAAGGGTTAAGATCTCCTTACCGGTCACCTTTAAAAAAAAAAAAGAAAGAAAAAAACAAAACAAACAAACAAAAAGAACCAAAAACCAAAAAGCTTCCCCTTGACGTCAGATCTCCCTTCAGTCTCATTTCCCAACTCCTCTTTTCAGTAGAACTCTTTTTAAAAAAGTTGTCTGTACTGTCTCTATTTCTTCTCTTTTCATTCTCTCTTTTTTTTCTTGGAGGCTGGCTGGTAAGGGGATCTGAACCCATGGCCTTGGTGTTATCAGCACCATGCTCTAACCAACTGAGAAACCCTCCAGCCCCATTCTCTGGTGAGCACACACCAATCCCACTTTCATCCCAACAACCCCACTGATAGTATTCTAGTTAATGTCACCAAGGATGCTATTTCCTGTTGTCAATTCTGAATTCTTATCTTACTTGACCTATCAATGGCATTTGACAGCTGATCACTTCCTCCTTTTAAAAAATAATAATGAATGCATGTTTGACTTTCTAAATAGCTTTATTGAGATATAATTGACATACAATAAAATGCACATACTTAACAAATCTTTAAGACCATCATCAACACAATCAAGATAATAAACATATTTATCAACCCCAAAAGTTTCCTCTTTGTAATGCCCCTTTCTGTAGTACTTGCTGTATTCTGTTACTCTTGAAACATTCTTCACTTGTTTTTGAAATAATACTCTCCTGGATTTCTGTCTCAACAACTGTTCCTTTTCTTTTGTTGATTTCTCATCTCCAATATCTCATTGCCTGCATATGAACAGGGCTTAATTCCAGATTTCTTTTCCCTATTTGCATTACTTTTAGTGATCCTCAAGCATGCCAAAAACAATCTCTAGCCCGGACATCTCCCCTAAACTTCAGAATCATATATCCAACTGCCTACTCAACATCTGTCTCTACATGAAGTCTATTAGACATCTCAAATTTAACAGCCAAAATACCTATTCGTTCCCCTAAACCTGCTCCTCTCACCATTTTCCCTATTATGGTAAATGGCAACTATATTCTAGTTGTTCAACTTAAAAACAAAACAAACAAAAAACCTTGGAGTCATTCTTGACTCTCTCACAATCCACATCTGATCCACATTTGAACTTCTGATAAGTATCCAGGAATGGGGAATACAACATATTACAATTTGCTGAATGCTTTGTTTGCTTCTTCATCATGAACGTTCAAGATATTATGCTCAACTGGGTTAAAAATAAATCAAGAGCAAAGCAGTAAAACAAACTTTGTCACAGTCACATTTTTAGCATTTGATTTTCTGAGTTTTCATACTGGCCAGACACAAAGTAATAATTTTCTTTGTTTATTCACATTTGCCAAGGGAAAACAGATGGAGTAGAGACAGAAGGTATGGATGGGTGTATGTGTGTGTTTGTGGTGATGATGCCAAGAAAAAGAAGAGGAAAAGACTAAGATTTTACCATGAAGTCTCTTAGTTCCCAATTGCTCTGGCAAGGATATCACATAGTAGAAAAGGCTGTACATACTATTACAAATTGAGGAAACTTGACATCTAATGTTTAACTTTCTCTGCTGATATCATGCTCAACAAACAATATCCTCCTGGCTTTCTTAGAGGGGAGAAAATGCACTATTAGGCAACTGACAGTTATATTTCTTACTGTAAATTAATGAAATGACAGTTTACCAGCTGGGCTCCTTTCAGTTTGGATAATGTTGAAGCAGCTCTTTGCTTACCTCTGGGCAAGTAGATAAAAATCATGTGTCTGGACTTAAAAAAAAAATAGTGAATTAAAAGAATTAGGACTCAATGACACCTCCAAGATACTAATAATTTGTGAGACTAAGACAGCTACAACGTGCCATTTCACCTTGTAGCTACAATGCATAGCACAATGCCTTTCAGATAATGAGTTCTCAAAAAAGATTTGTTTAACAAAGGCAGCAGGTTCTCTCTTAGAGATCTCTTTTCTTCAACACTGATTATACCACTCCGGAGCCAAAGTAACTGAAAAATGCAAACTCATCACCAGATGGAGAGGAATATGTCACCACTCTCTCTTACTTTTCATCCTAAATTCTTGCCAGCTACTCCTCTTAAATGTTAGAATTCCTCCACAATAAATAGGCCTTCTTGTGGCCTTACTATTAAGTATCTTCAATCTCTATCTTGACTTCATTTACAACTATATGCTAAAGGCTCCTGAATCTATCTCTCTAGCCTAGACCTCAGAAGGCAGACCTATCAAACTACTGCCTATTCCACATGTCAATGTGGCTGTCTTATCACATTTACCTTCATTAGTCCAAAACATAACTATTTCCTTTTTTTGCCCCCGCAAATCTTTTTCTGTAGTCCTACCGCAATAAACAGCACCACCATCCATCCTGATGCACTAGCCAGCAACCTGAGAATCCTCCTTAACTCTTTCCTTTCAACTCCCACACTGAAGTTAGGTCTGTTAATTCTACATCTTTAATATTCTTTGAATGAATCCACTTATCTCCATTTCCCTGGCTATCACTAAAGTTCAAACCACCACATTTCATACCTGTCCTATAGCAATGATCTCTTATCTGGTCTCCAGCATCTACTCCAGCCTCTAGCCTATGCATTTTTGACACCAGACAAAGATATTTTTTAATATAAATCTGATCAAATGACTTTCTTGTTTAAAATGGTTTAATGGTTTCCCATAACCTTTAGACTGAAATCAGAAATACCATAGTTAACAAGGTTTTTAGAAGGCTGTGGTGGCAGCCTCTAAAATGCCCCCCAATGACCCTCACCTTCTGTTAGTCACATCCTTTGTAATACCCTCTCCTTAAATGTATGCTAGATTTATTGACTCCCTTCTGAGAAACAGAATACAACAGAAATTATATCACTTACAAAATTAGGTTATAAAAAGACTATGATTTCAATCTTTGACACTCATTCTCTCATTTGTTCTCTTGAATCACTTGCCTGCCCTGGGGGAAGCCAGTTTGCTGTGTCTTCCTGCAGCCCTGTGGAGAAGCCACCATGGTGAGTAGCAAAGGTGGCTACAACCGCATGAGTGAGCTTGGAAGGAGAACTTCCTCTCCACGCCAAAAACTGAGTCTCCAAATGAGACCTTAGCAGCTAACAGTTTGACTCAATCTCAGGAGGGACATTCAGCTGTAGGCACCCAGCTAAGCCACACCTGAACTCCAGAAAACATGAGAAAATAAATGTTTGTTGTTTTAGAAAATTAAGTTTTATAATAATTTATTATGCAGTAATAGATAACTAATAAACTGATACTTGCCTGCTTGACTTATTTCACTTTATTCTCTTCAGGCTTCAGTCATATTTTCAGTTTCTCAAAAATACCACTTTTTCTTATCTCAAGGCCTATATCGTACTACTTCCTACACTGGAACATTCTTTTGTCCTCATCTTCCCTTTACCTACTTCTAGTCATCTTTTATTTATTCATTTATTTTAATTTATTGAAACATAATTGATTGTACATATCTGTGGGTACAGTGTTGAATATCCATACCTGTGTGCAATATGTAATGCTCAAATTAGGATAATTAGTATCATTTCTTGTGGCCCTTTACCAATTTCTCATTAAAACCCCCTTCCCCTCCCCCATCTCTGGTGGCCTCAGTTCTGTTCTTTCCTTTTGAAAGTTAAATGTATTTCTAATCATCTTTTCGATTTCATCTGACTGCCCACGTATTCTAGAGTTTAAAATAATGAAAGAGTTCAAGTGACATAAATCATATGCACAATGCCCGCCCCACCTCCCAATCCCCTTTCAAGAATACACAAACCAAGGCTCACGAACAATCTAATAGAAATGTCAGAACTGAGATTACAATCCAACATCCCAACATCCTTCTTAACATTATGCAGATAAAACAAGCAACTCAGAACTATTAAAAAAAAAAAAAACATAAACAGTACTGTGGTGGATTGAATTATGTCCCCCCAAAATTCACTGAAGCTTGAATTGTGTCCCCCAGGTTTTACGTATTAGAAACTTAGCCCCCACTGTGACTGTTAAGAGGGTGGGAAATTGCTATTATGGTAGTTGAAAGGTGGAGCCTTGAAGAGGTGATTGGACTGTAGGACCATGCAGTAGTGAATGGGTTAAAAATGGTGGTCGGGGTGTGGTTCTGAGGGCTTTAAAAGAGGAGAGTCTCTCTCTCCTTCCACCATCTCGCAGTGTGAGACCCCTGAGTCACTATCGCCACCACCAAATGGACTTTCGACTTCCCAGACTTAGAAACCGTAAGCAATAAGTGTTGTTTCTCTTTATAAATCACCCAGTATCAGGTATTTTGTTATAAGCAACATAAACGGACTAATACCAGTACAAAATCTCTGCTTGAGTCATAGAAATCTTCAAAGTCACACCCCAAATTCAAAGTCTGGCTTACTGACAGCCTCAAGTGCTGTTCCCATACTGGCATCGCCAAGAGTGAAAATTATTTCTCAGCTATCAAGGTTCTCTCCCGCTTCTCTTCTCTACGTTTTTACACTGGAAGGACGGGCAGGAGGCAGCTTCTCGAGGGAGACGTATCCCACTCCTTCTCTGGCCCGACTCCAGTTTTCATAGAGAGAAAAGGAGGCCTGTGAAAGGGAAAGGACCTGTCGGCCGCAGTCACGGGGAGCGCTCCAGACACATCCGTTCCCTCCTCAGTTCACCACAGTCTCACAAGGCAGCGCGGGGCCGCCAAGCCTGGAGAAGGAGGGAGGAGCCCGAACCCACTCAGCGGAGGGGAGACGGAGCCAGGACGGCGGGGGTACCTTAGAGCCGCGGAATCGCCAGGAGCCGCATCGCCCGCGACTGCCCAAGGTTCCCGTAGTCAGCCAAGGCCCCCTTGGGGTAGCTCCACGTCCCCAAAGGAGAAAGCTCCACAATCGCGCGGCCAGCGCCATGACCTACAACTCGCAGGCTGACCCTACACGCCTTCGGGCCGCCAGGGAGGCGGACGACGAGAAAGGAGCCCCGGCCTTTCTCCAGAAAACCGTGCCCGCCGGTTCCCTGCCAGCGCCGCCGCCGTCAGCTCGGCTTCCGGTCCCCGGGTTCAGGGGGCGGGAAATACCCCGACTGGGTGGGACTTAGTGGGGCTTCTGCGCCTGCGCCAGATGGACCCGGGCACTGAGAGAGTGCTTACCAACTCAGGAAATTGAAATTGACAGAATACTGTTATTTAATGTACAAATTTTGCTGATTTCCCATTGTTTATACCAACGACTTTTTTTCTTCAATTCAAGATCAGATCCCGATTATGTTTTGCATTTAGTTGTCATGTTTCTTTAGTTTCTGTAAATCTGTAATATTTATTCAGCCTTTGTCTTTCATGACATCAATGGTTTTTGAATGTATAGTCCCATTGGTTTATAGCCGGTTTCTCAACTTTGGTACCACTGACATTTGGGGCTGGATAATTCTTTGTTGTGAGACACTGACCTGTGATTTGTAGGATGTTAGCAGCATCTCTAGCCGCTACCCATTACATACCCGTAGCGCCTTTACCCAATTGCGACAACCAAACATATCGCCAGACATAGCCAAATGTCCC
>NW_007726159.1:1000326-1008561 GCF_000696425.1 Galeopterus variegatus
AAGGCCACGGGTTCGGATCCTATATAGGGATGGCCGGTTTGCTCACTGGCTGAGCGTGGTGCTGACAACACCAAGCCAAGGGTTGAGATCCCTTTACCGGTCATCTTTTAGAAAAAAAAAAAAAAAAAAAAAAAAAACCTTTTTCTTCCGGGTCGGCCCCCGGCTCCCTCGGGAGAGGGCGGGGGCTGATAACACCAAGGCCACGGGTTCGGATCCTATATAGGGATGGCCGGTTTGCTCACTGGCTGAGCGTGGTGCTGACAACACCAAGCCAAGGGTTGAGATCCCTTTACCGGTCATCTAAAAAAAAAAAAAAAAAAAAAAAAAACCTTTTTCTTCCTCTCTTTCTCTTTCTCTGTCTCTCTCTTTTCTCTCCCTCTCAGTAAGCTTCAGCCACACTATCTCTTCTTACCTCCAGTGAGCCTCAGGCCTCCCTACTTGATATTCTCTCTGTCAGGAATCTTTCTCCTTCCACCGCCTTGATCCATGCACCCCCACCCCATTCCACTACTCCTTTCCTGGCTAATTTCTATTCATCTTTCAGCTCTCAGCCTAAATATCACTTCCTCAAAAACGTTTACTGATTCCTCCTAATATACTTTCATTTCCTCTATGGCTCTAAGCGTGTTTTATAATTTCATTTTTATTTTTGTGCTTACTTGTTAATATGGAGTGTAGGAGGTGTAGTTATAAGAATTAGTAATGTGTGCCTGTAAACCTAATGACCATGTCTGATATTTACTTATAACAGGGCCTGGCACAATTTCTTAATTCATTCAACAAATATTTATTGTGTATCTATAATATATTTAGTATTCTTCTAGATTCAGTCAACAGAACAATTCCTAGTGGAGTATATATTCTAGTTGGGGAAAGATAAATTTAAATAAGTAAAAAATGTAATATATTAGATGGTGATAATTGCTAAAGAGAAAGATAAAGTAGGAAGGGATATAGAGTGTATTTCTGTATAGGAATTGCAATTTAAAATAGGGTGGTAGCCAGAGAAGACCTCACTGAGGGGGACATTTGTATAAAGAGCCAAAGAAGAAGGAGTAAGCCGTGAGGATATCTGGTGGCAGAGCATTTCATGGAAAGAAAGAAGAATACAAAGGCCTGCACTGGGAAGGCAAATGGCATTTTTCATGAACATAAGTCCATCATAGATGGAGTAGAGAGTGAGCAAGCAGGAGAGTAGCAAGAGATAAGGTCAGAGAAGAGATGGCGGCCAAGTAGTGTAGAATCTTGTAGGCAATTTCAAGAACTTTGATTTTATTCTTCGTGTAATGATAGCATAATCTAATTTATATTTTAATTGGATCCTTCTAACTTGGTTTTGAGAATAGACTAAAGGGGAGCAAGTAGGGAAGCAGATACAATAATAATTTATAATAATACTAGGGTATTATTATAATCTAGAAAGAAGTAATGGTGTCTTGTACTATGCTAGGAGATATGAGTAGTCTGAATCTGGATATATTTTGAAAGTAGAGTTGACAGGCTTAGCTGACCAGAAGAGGTGGGGATGGGATGTTAGAGTCCGAGATGACTACAAATGTTTCAGCCCAAACAACTAGAAGAGAGCTTTGCCATTACTTGAGATAGCGAAGAGTGTGGGGGGAGCAGCTCTGGGGAAGAAGATAAGGAGGTTGTATTTGTATATGTTAGATTTGAAATGTGTGTTAGACAAATGTGATAGTCAGCCTCCAAAATGGCTCCCAGTGGTACTTATCTCCTGGATTTACTCCTTTATGAAACTCCCTCTCACATGAAATCAAGGCTAGTCTGTTTGACCAACAGAATTCTGAAAAAGTGATGGTGTGTGACTTCTGAGGCTAAGTCATAAAAGTCATCTTGGCTTCTGCCTTGGTTTCTTGTACTGTTTGCCTTGAAGGGAGCCAGCAGCCATGCCATGAGGACACTCAAGCAGCCCTGTGGAGAAGCCCACATGAAGAGGAGCTGAGGTCTTCCACTGACAAACAGCACTATTTTGCCAGCCATGTGAGTGACTTACCTTGGATTTAGAGCTGTTGGCTCCTGTCAATCCATCAGATGACTGCAGCCCTGGCTAACACCTGACTACAACATTATGAGAGAGGATGAGCCAGAACCACTCAGCTAAGCCACTCCTGAATTGTGAACCACAAAAGCTATGAGAAATAATAATGACTGTACCTAAGCCACTAAATTTGTTGTAATCTGTTAGAGAGCAACTGGTAACTAATACAACATCCAAGTATAGAGAGTGCGAATGAAATTGAAGTTTCAGAGGAAAGGTGTTGGCTAATATACCCTCCGCCAGAAAAGTAAAATGGTGTTAAAGACCAAGATACACAAAATGGCACCTGAGAAAGTTTCCCAGAAAACCCCCACCCAGAAAAATCCCCTAGCTGCCACATCACCTTCCCGCGCATGCAATTTTGCCCACCTATGAGAAAGTCCCTACTCAGTTTAAACCCTGCTTGCTTCCCTCCCCTTCCTTCTTAGCCAATAGGAACAGTCCAGCTCAGCCTAACCGGATATAAAAGGCCCACCCTGACTCTCCCTGCTGCTGCTCCCACTTTGAGAAGGCAGCCCACCCGCTCACCCCTGAAGCCTTCCAATATACATTCTGGCTGAGTATCTGTCTCTCGGTGTAATTCTTTGTGACTCCGGGCCATCCCTTTCATTGGTGCCATGACTCAAATGGGTTTCCCCACCCCTAGTGAGACCCCATCAATTTCTCTGCCCATGGCCCAGAGCCCACACCAGTGATGACACTCAGCCCGGCCCTTCTTCCTGATTGCCACTGGCACATCCAACACCGGCCTTCTAATGGGTGAGTGTTTGGATTACCGCTTTCATTTCTCTCTCTCCCTCTCTCTCTCTTCGGGACTCAGCCGGGTTAAGCAGCGTCTGCCCTTTCCCTGCCCTCTCGTTCGCTGTGGGGTTTCTTGTTTCTGCCCTCCAGGCACTCACAAGCCCTGGCTCTGGGCGCCACAAAGCTCTACGACCCTCTAGGGTCCCTCAACTGCCAGAAACTGGTGACAACCACTTTCGGTGGTTTGAGACCTCTCAGTACCCCAACCGAAGTGGGGATGCCCCTTCAGAGCCGGTACTTCCTCCTCCATTCTCATGGGGTGCCTCGTCTCTCCTGGCCAACTCCCTTCTAAAATGTCTCCTGACTAATCTTCACACTTTGGGTCTAACTCCGGATATTAAGCCAAAAAAACTTATTAGGTTTTCCACCCAGGAATGGTCCAACTATAATTTAGATAATCAAAATATGTGGCCTCCCTTTGGGTCCCTCAACCCCGACATTCTACGGGACTTATATAACTTCTGCAAGCGATCGGGAAAACAGGCCAAAATTCCCTACGTCCAGGCTTTTTCTTACCTCCATTCTAACCCTGCTTTATGTACCACCTGTGCCCCAAAACAGGTCTTATTAGCGTCTAAGCCTTCTCTACCCGCCCACTCCTCCCATTCCCCTGACTTCGACCCAGCAGATGAGCCCCCACCATATTGGGGACACGCTCCTCCCCCACTCCAACTGCCATTGGCTCTTCCTGCCCCTTCTGCCCCTCCCACGCCACCACATCCTTCCGGCCCCCCTCATACGTGATCCCAAGCCCATGAAACCTGGCCCACCCTTCTGGCCCAACCTCTGCTTTTAGCTGCTCTCCGAGAGGTGGCAGGAGCTGAGGGTATTGTTAGAGTCCATGTCCCTTTTTCCATGACTGATCGTTCCCAAATCGAGAAATGCTTGGGTTCCTATACAACTAACCCAGTTGTCTACACGAGGGAATTCCCATACCTTTGCCAAGCCTATAGCTTAACTTTCCATGATGCCCACACTATCCTCACAAATTTATTGCCAGAAGAACATAGATGAGTCTGGCTAGAAGCCAGGGCATACGGAGATGAAGTACATCAAAGCACGTCTGCTCACCCAATCAAGGCACAAACTGTCCCAGAAACCGACCCTCATTGGGATTATAACACCCCCCTCCCCCAGATTGGCCCTCCGTGATTAGTTTCTTACTTGCATAGTGGCAGGGCTTAAATGGGCTGCACAAAAAACTGTTAATTATGAAAATATCCAAGAAATAATTCAAGATAAAAATGAAAATCCTTCTTCTTTCTTAGATCACCACACTAAGGCTGTTTTACAATATACTAACATAGACCCAGAGACCCCAGAGGGAAGATAACTTCTCATGACCTATTTCTTTAACCAGAGTTCCCCTGACATAAAGGGCAAATTAACGAAACTGGAAAGGGGGCCCCTCACTCCTCAAAATGAAGTACTGGCTGCCGCATTAAAGGTTTATAATGGCCGAGACGATAAGGCCAAACGCCAAAAGTACCAACTACTGGCACAGGCCTTAAAGGGGCCCATGCCCTCACCACCAACTGCCTTTTCAAGGGGCCCAACCACACCAAAGGGACCCCAAGGTCCCTGCCTCAAGTGTGGTAAGGAAGGACATTGGGCACGATCATGCCCCAACCCCAGGCCCCTACCAAGTCCATGTCCAAAATGCCACACTCTGGGTCACTGGGGAGTGGATTGCCCCAGCCTCCATAGGGAAACTGGACCTATCTCGAACCCCACACCCAGCATTCTAGGACTGGTGTCAGACGGCTGACGGGGCCCAGGGTACCCTCTACCTACAACAGCCCTCACCACCACCAGGGAGCCCAGGGTACATCTCGCAGTTGAGGGCCACCCCATTTCTTTCCTCCTTGATACTGGTGCCACTTTCTCAGTATTATCAGAGTTTTGGGGACCTACCTCCTCTTCCGCACTGCCCATTGTCAGGGTAGGAGGCAAAACCATTTTTCCACTAAAAACTCCCTGGATAACTTGCTGCTTTGGGGACCATTCCTTTGCTCATCAGTTTCTTGTGATGCCACAATGCCCAACCCCTTTGTTAGGTCAAGACATACTGGCCAGGTTCCAGGCCTACATCTCTTTCTGCCATACCCCTTCATTGCTCTTACTGGTCGCCAGAGTGGCCCAACCTCCAGAGGAACCAAATCTACCCCCGCCACTATCCAAAGTAAATCCCTAAGTTTGGGATACTTCAACTCCCTCTCTAGCCCATTGCCAACCAGTTCGAATCTCCCTCAGAGACTCCCAATATTTCCCTCTCCAGGCCCAGTACCCTCTTCCTACCAGTAGCCTGCTAGGGTTACAACCGATTACAATCAATGAGCTATTAAGGAAGGGTTTCATTCGGCCCACAAACTCCCCCTACAATACTCCCATCCTGGCTAAAAAAAGCTCCCAACACTTACCGGTTAGTCCTAATCCATACATACTTTTATCCTTTATCCCCGCATCCACCACCTATTTCTCGGTGGTGGATTTAAAGGATGCCTTTTTCACCATCCTGTTACATCCAGATTCCCAAAACCTTTTTGCGTTTACCTGGACTGATCCTCAATCTCATCATTCCCAACAACTCACTTGGATGGTCCTTCCCGTCCAAGGTTTCCGGGACAGTCCCCATTTATTTGGGCAGACCTTAGCATCGGACCTCCGCGGGTTAGCTTTCACCCATTCCATACACCTTCAGTATGTGGATGATCTTCTTTTGTGTAGCCCTTCTTATTCCATTTCCATAACTTATACCATTTCCCTCCTCAACTTCTTAGCAGACAAAGGATACAGGGTTTCTCCCCAAAAGGTCCGCCCCTTTAAACCCTCAGTCAAATATCTGGGAGTTCAGATCTCCCACGACTCCAAGGCCATAACGGTAGACCGAAAACAACACCTTCGAGACTTGCCTGTTCCAAAATCTAAGGATGAAATGTTATCATTTGGGGGCCTTGCAGGGTACCTACGAGCTTGGATTCCAAACCACTCCCTTCTTGCCAAATCTTTATATGACTTATCCTGGGGCGACTCAAAGGAACCTCTAGATAAATTCATTAAAACCCCTTCCAAAAACTTCAAGCGGGCTCTCCTAGAGAGCCCCAGCTTTACATTTACCCGACTTACAATGGCCCTTTGTTCTATATGTACATGAGAACAAAGGCTTTGGGTTGGGTGTGTTAGGACACCAGAGGGGGCCCTCTTTCACCCCAGTGGCCTACTTGTCAAAAAAACTTTATCCCACCATTCGTGGGTGGGCCCCCTGCCTCAGGGCATTGGCTGCGCTCACGCTCACGTGCTTCTTCAAGAAGCAAAGAAGCTCACTTTGGCAGCCCCACCAGCATATTCTCACCTCATCAATTAAAGGATCTTTTGACTTACACAACCAGTCATACAACCCATGCCCCTGTTGGAGGCTTCTTTTGGTGCAATGGCACCCTCTCCAAAACTCTTAATGCCTCTGGTTCTGTTTTCTGCCTACCTGTTTCACTGGTCCCTCAACTTACTGGTTCAGAAATTATCGCCCTGATTAACCCCCTAGAAACCCAAAAGTGTGCATTCTTTCTCCCCGTAGTCATGGAGGTCTCCCTAGCCTCCTCTCTAGTGGCCATGGGAGTAGGCACAGGGGCTCTTATCCATTCTGTAGACTTCACTAGAGATCTATCCCCAAAACGCCAGGTGGCTGTCGAGGCTTCAGCAGAGGCCCTGACCTCCCTACAATGCCAAATCACCTCCATAGCCCAGGTAGCTCTCCTCACTGCAGAAAAAGGCAGGCATAGCCCAGGTAGCTCTCCTTACTGCAGAAAAAGGTGGCACCTGCATGTTTCTCAACAAGAATGCTGTTACTACAACAAAACAGGAACGAATTCATGAGGTGTCTCGGGTGTCCATCAATCAACTTCTCCTCCAAGAGTACCTGCCCCTACCAGATGGTGAGGACACATCTCCTATTTTTCCTCCACACCTTCCAGGAGGGCAGGTGGTTACTCCCTAATATCCAACAAGCAGAAGACATATTTGAGGGCCTCAGTGACCTTTGGCTCCAAGGGACATTCCTCACCTTCTCGACAGAAGAAATTACCATCTTCAGCACCTGGGTTTATGGTCTCTTATCTCTCATATTAGAGTAAGCAAACCTTCCTCCCTCGCCTCCCAAGTCCCCCTCTCCCTTCTTCATCCCTTCTCTGCAGGAAGTAGACAGAGATGATATCGACACACCTCTCCCAATCTAAGACCAAAGAGGGAGGAATGTTGGCTAATATACCCTCCGCCAGAAAAGTAAAATGGCATTAAAGACCGAGATACACAAAATGGCACCTGAGAAAGTTTCCCAGAAAACCCCCACCCAGAAAAATCCCCTAGCTGCCACGTCACCTTCCCGCGCATGCAATTTTGCCCACCTATGAGAAAGTCCCTGCTCAGTTTAAACCCTGCTTGCTTCCCTCCCCTTCCTTCTTAGCCAATAGGAACAGTCCAGCTCAGCCTAACCGGATATAAAAGGCCCACCTCGACTCTCCCTGCTTCTGCTCCCACTTTGAGAGGGCAGCCCACCCACTCACCCCTGAAGCCCTCCAATATACATTCTGGCTGAGTATCTGTCTCTCGGTGTAATTCTTTGCGGCTCTGGTCCATCTCTTCCAAAAGGTGTTGAAGTTTGTTAGCCTGAAGAATATAGGTGGAATTCAAAGCTGTAAGGCTAGATGAGGTAACTAANTCCAATATACATTCTGGCTGAGTATCTGTCTCTCGGTGTAATTCTTTGCGGCTCTGGTCCATCTCTTCCAAAAGGTGTTGAAGTTTGTTAGCCTGAAGAATATAGATGGAATTCAAAGCTGTAAGGCTAGATGAGGTAACTAAGGGTATGAATGAAAATAGAAAAGAGAAAAGGTCCAAGAACTAAGCCCTGGGGCATTCCAGTGCTTAAAAACTGGGATGGTGAGGATCAAAAAGCAAAGGAGCTAGGAAGGAACAGCCCATGCAGTAGAAGAATACCCAGGAGAGTATTTTGTGACTATCTTATTTATTTTAACGTACATTTAACTCTCTACCGGGTGTTAAGTTCCATACTTATTTGTTTTTTATTTCTAGAAACTATTAATGCCTGGTACATAATACGCATTCAACACACGTTGAATTAACTGGTGAATGAATAAGAACAAAAGTTGAATGAATGAGTAGGAACAAAAGTAGAATGGAATTTAGTTGAAGAGAATGAGTAAGTACATTGAATAGCTATGGCATTATGTGTTCAGATGATAGGTTGCTTTTTTGGATACTGAAACTATCTGCTTCTCTCTACTCTCCCTATAGTAGTGGACACAAAAGTTCTGAAGGTTAGGTATGGATACTATGTATTCTGGGAATTTTGAAACTTA
>NW_007726159.1:1010155-1012020 GCF_000696425.1 Galeopterus variegatus
TTTTTTCCCTCTTATCAATTTAAATGAACTTTATTTTTTCCAGTGTGTTTGCCTATTGATTTTGTCCCTGTTTCTTTGGGCAGAAGTTTTAAATTTTCAAGCAGTCACGTGTAGCAATAATTTCCATAGTGGATTGTTTAGTCGCGGGCAGCATCAGGTAGAGGTGAAACCTTGGGCTTTGAAGTTAGTTCAGTTAGAAAATGACTTAAGGCAAGTAGGCCAATTACAAATAGCTTCCAAATCTCATGTTACTCAATTGCAGTTTCCATTTGCGAAGTGGGGATGATGGCATTAAATACGTCACAAAACTGTTATGAGGATTAAATGAAATTGAGGATGTAAAATGACCCTGGTAGTGTGCACAATGTCTCTAAACGAGTATGGTTAAGAGCTAGTATTTCAGTATTTTCAGGTTGAGAGTTTTTCTCGGTTCAGATATGGTATAAATTTTCTTAAATATTTTAATTCTTTTATCCTTCAGAAATTCATTTTGGCGGGAGTGGCCACCTAAGTAGCCTTGAAGTGTCAGCCCCAGCAGATCTACAGCGGGCAGTAAAGGGTGGGCTGCGGCGGGGGTGGGCGGGGCGACAATGAGCCCCGCCCCTGCTCATCCGGCCCCGCCCTGCCCCTCGCTCAGCCAGCCCCAGGTTCCTGAGAATCCCAGGCAACCCCGGCGACCCTGCAGACTGTGCCAGCGTGGTCTCTACCCTCGCCCGACTGCACCCCCGAGATTGGCATGTGAGTGCGGGCTTTTCCCTACTCCGGGGCCGGCGTGGCGGGGCCCCCGCATCCCACCGATCCCCCAGGGTACGAGTCCGGGCGGGTACAATCCGGGCCCGCAAGCTCCGTGCGGCCCGAGCCTGACCCTGGCGCTGGAGGTGCACCCTGGACGTCGTGCGGCCGGGAATCGGCAGGGCGCGGGCAGCTCAGGAGACGCTCCAGAAGAGTTCGGCAGCCTTGGGAGGCCAGCGGCGCCCCTTGGAGGAGCCCGGGCTCGGGGCTCAGCTCTGGGCCGCCAGGCGCCACCTGGGCCTGGTGCTCGCGCACCTGGCGACCGCCACGGCCCCTAGGCGGACGGGGACCCAGGCAGGGAGGGTCAAACCTGCGGCCCAGAGGAGGGTGATAAGCTCCGAAATCGCCTCAACGCCAAGCGGGGAGAGGGGTGGAGTCACCACCACCATGCTTATGGTGAAGCGAATGCCTAGATGAACGGGGCACTTCAGAGCAGCTTTGGAGGAGAAGCTGCCAGGTGGGGTGGGGAAAAGGTGACTTGACTTCAGAGTAAAGCAAGGAGGTTGTGAGAAAGCGTATCCTCGCAACTCCTGTTCCTGCTCTAGCTTCAAAATTCTGTCTAGTGTTTTGGCTTCACTACACCAGGGGCGTGGAGGAAGTGCAGTTGCATTCCTTTTGCAGTGCCAGGACCTCTTGGGGACAGAGCAAATCGATCATTAATGTTGTTCTTGATGTTCTTCTCCAACTTTTGCTTATCCTTAGTGTTATCTTTTTGTGGCTGCCTCTATAACAGAATCAGATAGACGGAAGGGCGGGATTGAATATAGCGATTATTGATCACAATGTCCCAAAACAACTGTGCTGGACAATTTTGATAATATTTTAGCTCCTTTATTGCTCACAACCACATACTTAAGTGGTATGGTTATTCCGTTTAGTACTCCAAGAAACTCGGGTTAAAAAGTCACCAAATCACACAAAGGCAAGTGATAGCATTAGGTTGGAATTCAGGTCTGTATGATTTTAGGGCACAGGCTTTATGATGTCATGTAAAACAACATAATTCTTTGTGGTAAGTCTGATACCTAAATTTCATATCTATGCTTTCAGGTTTGTTATCTGTATGACCTTGG
>NW_007726159.1:1013181-1015090 GCF_000696425.1 Galeopterus variegatus
GTAAGTCTGATACCTAAATTTCATATCTATGCTTTCAGGTTTGTTATCTGTATGACCTTGGGCAGGATAGTTAAGCTCTTAGGATCTGTTTCTGCATTTGTAAAATAGAGATAAAATACCTGTATGTCACAAGGTTGTTGTGAGGATTAAATAAGATAATATTTGTAACACACTTAGCAAAGTGCCTATCACTTAGCAGTAAGCTATATATAGCTACATACATCCTGCTGTTGTCATTAATTGGGGTCAGCAAACTCCATCTCTGAGTGCTGCCAACTAGAGCCAAATAAATAAAACTTGTGCAGGCCTAGAGCATGGATAGAGGGAAATAGCAAATGATAGGAAAAGAAAAGGAAACTGAAAACAGATTTTATATATATATGCAATTATAGTGACACCAATAGATGTCTCAGGCATTAATCTGTGATACCCAGCGCCACTTTTTGCCTTTGTGAGAATTTTTTAAAAGGCAGTTCTTTTTGGCTGATGAATTGGAAAAATGCATCCCACTGTGGGCTGAAAAATTTCAAAGAGGTATATCTGTGGGATTGGATCATGCTGAGGCTCTATGGACATGCAGAGGAGTTGAATTTCAGGATCCCACAGTCCAAAAGGTGCTTGGCACAAACTGCACAATTAAGTGTGCAGTTCTCTTTCAGTATTTCTTCTCTCAGATCTCACCCCTGAAGAATGGAGAGGGAGAGGAGGCTTCAGGATGAAGGAAACAAGAGCACTCTTTGCCATTAAGGGTTGCTCAATCACGAGACGTCTCTTCTAATTTTAACTGTATCTGTGAACACTTTATAGACAATAATCATCATTTCCACATAAATTTAAGGCAACCTGTTACACATTTTAAAATATTTTAATATATTCTTTACAATGCTATCACTATTGCACTGAATATTTCCTTTGCAACATCTGTTCAGAAAACCAGTTCACACTGTATCCCAGCTCCTGTCAGTTCTCCATACAGCTTTAGACAGTTTTCCTTGACCTGTTTCTTTTTTGGTACTATCACTGGTTTTTTTTTTTTTTAAATACTCTTGTTAGAGTTTCCTTTTCTTTCTCTTTTTCAAAACTTTCTATAGTCAGTTATTTATCATGCTATAAAGTATATCTTTCAGCAAAGCTAAGAAAGTTCATGTTGAATGTGAAAAATGATTACACGACATCTTGACCTTTGAAGGTTTGTAATGATCCACCACTGCATCAAAGCAGGGTCTTTCAGGTGGATTTTGTAGCAAGGATTAATGCCACTTTCATTGGTGGTACTCAGAAAACTTGAGGAGTCCAAACTAGGGCATTTCTTTAATGTGTACCCACCATTACCTTCACCCTATAGTCTGGCTTCCTTCCCACAAGTGTTTTCACTTCATGTTCTTATAAGGATTGCTAATCGGGTTTGAATCCAAACAATTAGGTAGATATTTGGTAGAAGATTTGTTAAAATATTGCCTGGGACTGAGTTTTAAATTACCATCTTAAAGTAAATTATAATAGATTTTATTTGACTACATTATTTAAATTTCTGATAGTGATAATCAAGAGCAAGTATTATATATACATTTTGATAAGGTTCTGATAGCTACATTTAAGCCAATTATGCTGGCTTAAATGTATTTTAAGGAGCTGGTGTGTGGGGAGGGAGGAGACAGTATTGGGATTCTTTTGGAGAGGATGTTTATTCTTTTAATGAATAATTTTTAATTTTAATTTTAATGTATAATTGTATGCTTACCAATATGCAATCATAACTTTTTGTTTTTAATAGATGACCGGTAAGGGGATCTTAACCCTTGACTTGGTGTTGTCAGCAACACGCTCACTCATTGAGCCAACCGGCCATCCCTGTATGGGATCTGAACCCGCGGCCTTTGTGTTATCAGCACAACAGTCTCCCGAGTGA
>NW_007726159.1:1015947-1018953 GCF_000696425.1 Galeopterus variegatus
ATGAAAAGTAGAAGGAAATAGTACTTATTCATTTCAATAAATTATTTTTGAAATGTCCTCTTACCAAATGGGCGTATTATGTCTAGTTCCTGTGAAGATTACCAAAGCAACAGTGTGGTTGCTATACACATTGTCATCAGGTTACTTCAATTTCCTGAGGCTTTAGTTTACTGTGCCTTTTAGTTTACCATATCTTTAAGGTGATAGTATATGTTAAAATAGGTATTTACAACTACAAAGGGAAACTTGTCTGTCCACATTTTTATCTGCCTAGGTGTCAAAATTTTTTTGAAAAGAAGTGAAAATCAAAACAAATATTTCCTGATGGTGGTATCAAAATAAGTTTATAAAATGTCTACAATTGGGAAACTCATTCTATTTTATGGAATAACTTATTGCCCGATTCTAGAATCGCAATGAAGCCAATTGGGATCTTCAATTAAAAAAATATATATATAAAATTGCACTATACCTTCAATCCTTCTGGCAGGGTTTGCATCCCTGTACCAGCTAGCCACCAAAAAAATTAAAAAAAAAAAAAAATAATTCTTGTTCCCCTACCCTGCTTTATTTTTCTCTTTAGCACTTACTACCACCTAACATACTATGTATTTTACTTATTTATGTTTATTATTATCTGTCTCCCTACGGTGTAATCAACCTCTTGATGGCGGGATGTTTGGCTCCCAGCACCTTAAAATAGTGCCTGACACACAGTAGGCAATCTGTAAATATTTGTTGAATGAGTGTTTAATGAATGAATAGTACTATTAAACTGTTCATGATTGAGAAACATAAAGGGGTCTGCCAGAAAGTTAAAAATAGCTCAAATGTATGTTCTTGAAATCAGGAAATGTGTAAACATTTCAGCAGACAGTCTTTGCTCAGTATGCAAACTTTTAAACCTTGAAAACGAAGTGGTTGTGCTTGTTGCAGCTTTAAACTGAAGGAATTTTTGTATCATGGTTCACCATGAACTAGAGGAGCACATAGTGACAAAATGTGAAATGACTGTCATGCCCAATTAAATGTTATACATACCCAGCTAAGAAGAAAGGAAAGGAGCCAGGTTCTGGAAAGCATGTGTTTAGAGTCTGGCATAGTGGTTACTAGGGTAGGTGAAGTATTGATGGCTGGTTCAATCAATATCTGGGAGATTCCAGAAGGTGGGAAGTTCTTAAAGTGCTCTAGGGGAATGGCAACCCCAAAGAGACTTCAGTCTCAACAGGTTGATATTCCTCAATATAATATCTAGCCTGCCTGCGGCCCAGCTGCCAGCAGCTTTACTGAGTCCTTATAATTTAAAAACTTTTCAACTGAGCATCCTGGGATTTTCAACCTGAGAGGGTAAAAGATGATTCACTTTGCAGATATGTACTTTATAGTCAACATTGCCAATATGCATGTTTCATAAAGTGAGGCAACACTGAGATGTTGTCACTGCTTTTAACTTTTCTTAACACCTCACTAAGTAAACCTATGATGAACTGTTCATTTGATAGGCTTTAAAATATAATCAGTGACATTTCTAAAAATGTATATATGGTAGCCAAGGAATTAGAAAAGTAGTATAACCTGAAATACATGTTAAGTAAATTCTGTAGCCTGCTATGAATCATGGAACAAAACAATATATCTTTGGGACTTGCTAGAGAAATTAGAGGTCTTAGTTGATTGCTCACTTTGTAGCAATAAGGACAAGGTAAAACTGCACATACTTCTTATTTTTAAAGTAAGAGTGATCACGTGTCAACACTTTTATATTATATGCTGCTTTTCCCAATTCTGCATGTCCAAGAATCAGCAACAGTCTCACTATTTAGATTTTACTCAGGATAATTCAAGAATCTGGAAACTTTTTATTTTATTTTTTAATGGTGGTCAAAAGCTGATTTCTTTTGCTGTCATGATATATGCTGAGAGCTTAATAGTGTGAGATTAATAGTAATGTGAGATTCTACTCACTTCCTTATTATGCTGCATCTATCTAATAGATTGGGCCCAGTGTTTTGTTTGTTGAAGTGCATTATTTTTTCAGGTCATCTGAAAATTTAATAACAATTTCAAGTAAAGGTACTTAAATAACAAGAAAGTATCTAGGTATGTATTTTTTCAGATACAGCTATTTCGATAGTCAGAGGTTGAGGCTGAATTTGAAAACTTTATCCTTTTCCTTACATTTCTCCTTTTGGTTCCTATAAATACTCTGATATTTCCTATTCATTTTTAAGTCCTTCAGTACCACTTCCTAAACAAGTTCCATATTCACTGTATTAAATTAGAGTCATAGAACATTAACTGGAAAGGACTTTAGGAGTTACTTAAGGGATTGACTTAACTCTTAGATTTAACAGTTGAAAAAAACAGGCTTAGAGAGGTTACAGCTCTTGCCCACATGCCCACCATTGTAGTGTGACTGGTACAGAACTGGTTTTTTTTGACGCCCAATTCAGTGATCCTTCCTGTTTGTCCCTTTTTCACAACAAAGAAAGCCTGCCCTTTTCTCTGTTTTATGCACTTTTATGCTTGACCTAATTCCCTATCCCCATTTCTAGTATCTGGTGGCAGGTGTAAAAAAAAAATCTGGCTCTATCACTTTCTTGTTAAATCCAGGACAAGCTCAGTTTAAATTCCTTTAACGTAAGGAATTTATTCTCAGAGTCTGGACATTAAGTGCAATATACTCCTGAGAATAAATCTTGCTCTCTAAGATGGTCCAGTAGTACCTGCATGGTAGATCTATGTGTGTGGAGACACCCTAGCAAGAAGAAAATGCTTTCATAGCCTTACGTAATTTACAATCTAATGGCCTATCTTGAAGAGGAACTGCTGTGATGTAAATATAAACCATTCCAGTTCTTCCACTCCTTTGGCAAGCTACTATTATTCTGGTTACTTTTGTTTAAGAAAGATATTAACAGATGTAGCTTAAATATTAATCTTGTAATTTTTATGACCCTATTTCTTTATTAACTTGTGTCAGGCTGAATATTACATTTGGTATAC
>NW_007726159.1:1020183-1021214 GCF_000696425.1 Galeopterus variegatus
AAAAAAAAAAAAATACACATTGAGATATCATCTCACCCCAATTGGACTGGCTATTATCAAAAAGATAAAAAAAATAACAAATGCTAGCAAGGATGTGGAGAAAGGAGTACCCTTATACATTGCTGGTGGGATTGTAAATCAGTACAGCCATTATGGAAAACAGTATGGAGGTTTCTCAAACAATTACACATAAACTACCATATGACCCAGCAATCCCACTCCTGGGTATATACCCAGAGGAATAGAAAGCATCATGTGGAAGGGATACCTGCACTCCCATGTTTATCATAGCTCTGTTCACAGTAGTCAAGATAAGGAATCAATGTAAATGCCCATTGACAGATGATTGGATAAAGAAAATGTGCTGCATTTACACAATGGAATACTACTCAGCCATGAAAAAGAACGAAATTCTGCCATTTGCAGCAGCATGGGTGAGTTATGTTAAGTGAAATAAGCCAGGCACAGAAAGAGAAATACCCCATGTTCTCACTCATGTGGGAGCTAAAAGAGAATAAGAGAAAACAAAATAAAACAAAAAAATCAATAATAAGTTGATCTGTTAAAAGGAAAGAGAAGAATTGTGATTACTAGAGATGGGAAAGAGGAAGGGGGAAGGTGGATAGTGAGAGACTGGTTAATGGACACAAAATTACAGCTAGATAGGAAGAATAAGTCCTATTCTTATACAGGCCACCCAGGAATCTATAATTAACAGTGATTTACTGTACATTACCAAATGACTGGAAGAGAGAGCAAATGTGCACATTACAATGATGAAGCTTTGCAATGATGAATATGCTAATTACCCTGAGTAAATCATCACACATTGTATACACAAGTTGAAATATAACTCTGTACCCCATAAATATGTACAATCTATGTTTAAATAAAATTTTTTTATAAAACTATTTATTTTTGATCATTAAAAAAAAGATAATATGAATCTTTCCATGAGCTTTTTGAAGTACTGTAATATACAACTTATTTTTTTATTAATATTATTTTTAATTGACAGCTAAGTAACTATT
>NW_007726159.1:1021231-1022215 GCF_000696425.1 Galeopterus variegatus
CTGTAATATACAACTTATTTTTTTATTAATATTATTTTTAATTGACAGCTAAGTAACTATTTGTAAAAGGGTTTAGTGCCCTCAAAGCATTTTGGCATGAGGGGAAACATATCTGGGTTCTTGCTGTGGTGGTACCACTTATTAGCTTGGTGTTCTTGGGTAAGCATTTTAACCTTTTTGAAGAAACTCACATTTTTTCCTGGTAGATACTATGCATTGTTTTGAAAATTAACAATGTGCTGAAAATCATCAAGGTATTGTGGGGCAATCAGTTCGGATATTGGAGTGCTTAATATAGTCATATCTGTGATGTTTGGACCTTTTACCATATAATGAGTTGTCCTGCCCAACTCAACAGGGTTTTGTAAGTTTCAGAAGATAATATATTATTTGGAAGTATTTTGAAAATTGTGAAAAACAAAAACTATCTAGACATATGGATTTATGGCCATATTACCCCCACTTTTGTTTTGAAGGGGGACATCCATTACTGTCTGAGCAACAGGGTTTGAGAAACACCGCATAGGGTGTTTACTGCTGATGTTTCTGGGCCTTGTTCCAGCTGCCCCAGGGTTACCCCTGCTCACTTTCAGCAGTGGTCAGGTAGGTAGTACTATGCAATACCAGTTAGTGAATCATGGTATTAGAACCTGAAGGAACCTCTGAAGAATTTTTAATGCAAGCCAGCCTCCTCATTTTGTAGCTAAACACTTAAAAGAAGTTTACTAAAAGGTTTGGTAGGTGGGCACTGACAGTTCCCTCTCAGTTGTTTTGGGATAAATGAGTCACTGACATTGGTCTGAGATCCCCTCTCCCATGCACCAACTATGAAACAGTAGCTCAGGAAAACAAACCTTTCGGAGAGGATTTAGGAAAATTAGTACTAATCTATAGTCAAGGTTGACTACTCCAGCAAATTAATTTTGTGTAAATCCCAGAGATTCTTTTATTATTATTTCAAGAAGCTCTTTAAAAACAAGGATG
>NW_007726159.1:1023031-1023729 GCF_000696425.1 Galeopterus variegatus
GGGCAGGTGTAGGCAGAGTCATGCATTCCAGGCTTAGCGCATTGGACTGTGGTAGGCCCGGAGCAACTATTAATGCTTTAATAAAAAAAAAAATCAGGAGTGATAAAATCTTGATGTGAATGGGGAGAGGAAGGCAGTGGGAATACCCATTAGGAGACAATATACTATACAGGTGAGAGATATGGAAGACCTGAAGTATGGTTGTGACTATGAGCTTTGGGAAGGGTCTGCATCTTCATCTTAGAGAGAGATTTGGGATTGTAGTAGGCAGAATCTCCATGACAGCTTTGCTGAATATATCTAAGAGTAAGTTTAAGAGATGGGAAAGAGGAATTGGTTTGATATGTTTAGTATTTCTAGGGCTTATTTGCATTTCAGAAGAAGCGTTTGAATGAAACATACTCCAATGAGTCATCCATACAGTAAGGAAGCTGTTGTCTAATCCTAGGGGCTATTTCTGTCTTTATCTCTATAATCCTGCTCTTTGGGGAGTAAAATATGTAGAATCGTTTTTTAGTTGCTCATACCTTCCCCTCTGCCTGGTCACTTATCCCAACCAAATCTCCTATTTTTCTATACCCAGAGGTTATAAAACATTTATTTTCTACCATAAGAATTTGTGGATAAGATATCTTATTGCTCTTTTTTTTTTTTTTTGTCTTTTGTCTTTTTCCGTGTCCGGCAACGGATCGCAACCC